>NW_027476543.1:0-190481 GCF_051020955.1 Megalopta genalis | reverse complement strand
TGATTTAGCAGCAAATCAATTCGAAGTAGAAGGATTAGCTCCAAATCCATGAGGAACAAAAGGTTTAGCTACAAATACTTGAGATATACGTTATTTATATTCAACTGCATGTGCAACAAACGAATTAGCTTCAAATCCATGCGAAACACATGATTTATCTGCAAATCAATGCGATGTAGATGGTTTAGCTTCAAATCCATGCGATACAAATGATTTAACATCAGATAGTTGCGACATGAGTGATATAGATTCAACTGCATGCGAAACAAACGAGTTAGCTTCAAATCCATGCGAAACAAATGATTAAGCTTCAAATCAATTCGAAGTAGAAGGATTAGCTCCAAATCCATGCGAAACAAAAGGTTTAGCTACAAATACTTGTGATATACGTTATTTATATTCAACTGCATGTGCAACAAACGAATTAGCTTCAAATCCATGCGAAACACATGATTTATCTGCAAATCAATGCGATGTAGATGGTTTAGCTTCAAATCTATGCGAAACCAATGATTTAGCTTCAGATACTTACGATACAAGTGACATAGCTTCAAATGCAGACGAAACAAACCAGTTAGCTTCAATTCCATGCGAAACACATGATTTAGTTAAAATTAATGCGATGTAGAAGGTTTAGCTTCAAATCCATACGAAACAAACGATTTAGCTTCAAACACTTGGGATATAAGTGATATAGCTTCAAATGCAGACGAAACACACGAGTTAGCTTCAAATCCAAGCGTATCACATGATTTAGATTCAAATCAATGTGATTTAGAAGGTTTAGCTTCAAATCCAAGCAAAACACATGATTTTGCTTCAAATCAATGCGATGTAGAAGGTTTAGCTTCAAATCCAAGCGAAATAAATGATTTAGCTTCAAACACTTGGGATATAAGTGATATAGCTTCAAATGCAGACGAAACGAACGAGTTAGCTTCAAATCCAAGTGAATCACTTGATTTAGCTTCGAATTAATACGATTTAGAAGGATTAGCTTCAAATCCTTGCGAAGCAAATGATTGAGCTTCAAACACTTGGGATATAGGTGATATAGCTTCAAATGCAGCAAAACTAACGAGTTAGCTTCAAATCCAAGTGAAACACATGATTTAACTGCAACTCAATGCGGTGTGGAAGGTTTAGCTTCAAATCCAAGCGAAACACATGATTTAGCTTCAAATCAATGCGATGTAGAAGGTTTAGCTTCAAATCAATGCGATGTAGAAGGCTTAGCTTCTAAGCAAAGCGACATAAATGATTTAGCATCATATACATGCGATATAAGTGATATAGCTTCAAATGCAGGAGAAACAAACGGGTTAGCTTCGTATCCAAGCGAAACACGTGATTTAGTTTCAAATCAATGCGATGTAGAAGGTTTAGCTTCAAATCCATGCGAGACAAACTATTGAGCTTCAAACACTTGCGATATATGTGATATAGCTTCCAATGCAGACGAAACAAACGAGCTAGCTTCAAATACAAGCGAAACACATGATTTAGCCGCTAATAAATGCGATGTAGAAGTTTTAGCTTCAAATCCATGCGAAACACATGATTTAGCTTCCAATCAATACGAGGTAGAAGGCTTATCTTGAAATCCATGAGAAACAAATGATTTAGGTTCAGATACTTGCGATATAAGTAATATAGCTTCAAATGGAGACGAAAGAATCGAGTTAGATTCAAATCCAAGCGAAACACATGATTTAGCGTCTAATCAATGCGATGTAGAAGGTTTAGCTTCAAATCCAAGCGGAACACGTGATTTAGCTTCAAATCAATTCAAAGTAGAAGGAGTACCTTCAAATCCATACGAAACAAATGGTTTAGCTTCAAATACTTGTGATATACATGATTTAGCTTCAACTGCATGCGTAACAAACGTCCTATCTTCAAATTCAAGCGATACACATGATTCAGCTTCAAATCCAAGCGAAAGAAAAGATTTAGCTTCAAATCAATGCGAAGTAGAAGGCCTAGTTTCAAATCCATGCGAAACGAATAGCTTAGCTTCAAATACTTGTTTTAAACATGATTTAGCTACAACTGCATGCCAAACAAACGAGTTAGCTTCAAATCCATGCTACACACATGATTTATCTTCAAATCATTGCGAAGTAGAAGGCTTAGCTTCAAATCCATGCGAATCAAATGGTTTAGCTTCAAATACTTGTGATATGCATGATTCAGCTTCAACTGCATGCGAAACAAACGAGGTAGCTTCAAATCCATGCGACACGAATGATTTAGCTTCAAATCAATGCGAAGGAGAAGGCTTAGCTTCAAATCCATGGGAATCAGAAAGGTTTAGCTTCAAATTCTTGTGATATACACGATTTAGCTTCAACTGCATGCCAAACAAACGAGTTAGCTTCAAATCCATGCGAAACACATGATTTAGCAGCAAATCAATGGGATGTAGAAGGTTTAGCTTCAAATCCATGCGAAACCAATGATTTAGCATCAAATACTTGGGTTATAAGTGATATAGCTTCAAATACAGACGAATCAAACGAGTTAGCTTCAAAATCCATGCGAAACACATGATTTAGCTTCAAATCAATGCGAGGTAGAAGGTTAATCTTGAAATCCATGAGAATCAAATGATTTAGGTTCAGATAATTGCGATATAAGTGATATATATTCAAATGCAGGCGAAATTAACGAGTTACCTTCAAATCCATGCGGAACACATGATTTAGCTGCAAATCCATGCGGTGCAGAAGGTTTAGCTTCAAATCCATGCGAAATAAATGGTTTAGTTTCAAACGCTTGGAATATAAGTGATATAGCTTCAAATGCAGGGGCAACAAACGAGTTAGCTTCAAATCCATAGAAAACACATGATTAAGCTTCAAATCAATGCTACGTCGAAGGTTTAGCTTCAAATCCATGCGAAAAAAATGATTTAGATTCAGATACTTGAGATATAAGTTATATAGCTTCAAATGCAGGCGAAACTAACGAGTTAGCTTCAAAATCCATGCGATACACATGATTTAGCTTCAAATCAATGCGAAGTAGAAGGCTTATCTTGAAATCCATGAGAAACAAGTGATTTAGCTTCAGATACTTGTGATATGAGTGATATAGCTTCAAATGCAGGGGAAACAAACGAGTTAGCAACAAATCCATGCAAAACACATGATTTAGCTGCAAATCAATGCGATGTAGAAGGTTTAGCTACAAATCCAAGCGAAACAAATGATTTAGGTACAGATACATGCGATATAAGTGATATAGCTTCAAATGCGGACGAAACAAACGAGTTGGCTTCAACTCCATGCGAAACACATGATTTAGCTTCAAATCAATGTGATGAAGAAGGGTTAGCTTCAAATCCATGCGACACAAATGATTTAGTATCAGATACATGCAATATAAGTTATATAGCTTCAAATGCAGGAGAAACAAACGAGTCAGCTTCAAATCCATGCGACACAAATCATTTAGTTTCAGATACTTGCGATGTAAGTGACATAGCTTCAAATGCAGACGAGTTAAATTCAAATCCAAGCGAAGCACGTGATTTAGTTTCTAATCAATGCGATGTAGAAGGTTCAGCTTCAAATCCATGCGACACAAATGATTTAGTATCAGATACATGCGATATAAGTGATATAGCTTCCAATGCAGACGAAACAATCGAGTTAGCTTCAAATACAAGCGACACACATGATTTAGCTTCAAATCAATGCGATGTAGAAGGTTTAGCTTCAAATCCAAGCGAAACACATGATTTAGCTGCAAATCAATGCGATGTAGAAGGTGTAGCTTCAAATCCATGCGAAACAAACGATTTAGCACCAGATACTTGCGATATAAGTGATACAGCTATAAATGCAGGGGAAACAAACGAGTTAGCTTCAAACCCATGCAAAACACATGACTAAGCTTCTAAACAATTCTATGTAGAAGGTTTAGCTTCAACTCCATGCGAAACACATGCTTTAGCTGCTAATCAATGCGATGTAGAAGATTTAGCTTCAAATCCAAGCGAAACACATGATTTAGCTTCAAATCAATGCGTTGTAGAAGGTTTAGCTTCAAATCCAAGTGAAACACATGATTAAGCTTGAAGTCAATGAGATGTAGAAGGATTAGCTTCAAATCCTTGCGAAGCAAATGATTGAGCTTCAAACACTTGGGATATAGGTGATATAGCTTCAAATGCAGCAAAACTAACGAGTTAGCTTCAAATCCAAGTGATACACATGATTTAATTGCAAATCAATGCGGTGTAGAAGTTTTAGCTTCAAATCCATGCGAAACAAATGATTTAGCTTCAAACACTTGAGATATAAGTGATATAGCTTCAAATGCAGGCGAAATTAACGAGTCAGCATTCAAATCCATGCGAAACACATGATTTAGCTGCAAATCCATGCGATGTAGAAGATTAAGCTTCAAATCCATGCAAAACAAATGATTTAGTTTCAAACGCTTGGGATATAAGTGATATAGCTTCAAATGCAGGGGCAACAAACGAGTTAGCTTCATATCCAAGCTAAACAAATGATTTAGCTTTAATCAGTGCGATGTAGAATGTTTAGCTTCAAATCCATGCGAAATAAATGGTTTAGCTACAAATACTTGTGATATACGTTATTTAGATTCAACTGCATGCGCAACAAACGAATTAGCTTCAAATCCATGTGAAACCCATGATTTAGCTGCAAATCAATGGGATGTAGAATGTTTAGCTTCAAATCCAAGCGGAACACATGATTTAGCTTCAAATCAATGCCATGTAGAAGGTCTAGCTTGAAATCCATGCGAGACAAATTATTGAGCTTCAAACACTTGCGATATAAGTGATATAGCTTCCAATGCAGACGAAACAAACGAGCTAGCTTCAAATACAAGCGAAACACATGATTTAGCCGCAAATAAATGCGATGTAGAAGTTTTAGCTTCAAATCCATGCGAAACAAATGATTCAGCTTCAAACAATTGGGATATAAGTGATATAGCTTCAAATGCAGACGAATCAAACGAGTTAGCTTCAAAATCCATGCGATACATTTTCATTTAACTTAAAATCGATACGAAGTAGAAGGCTTAGCTTCAAATCCAAGCGAAACACATGATATAGCGTCAAATCAATGCGATGTAGAAGGTTTAGCTTCAATTCCAAGCGGAACACGTGATTTAGCTTCAAATCAATTTAAAGTAGAAGGAGTACCTTCAAATCCATGCGAAACAAATGGTTTAGCTTCAAATACTTGTGATATACATGATTTAGCTTCAACTGCATGCGTAACAAACGTCCTATCTTCAAATTCAAGCGAAACACATGATTCAGCTTCAAATCCAAGCGAAAGATAAGATTTAGCTTCAAATCAATGCGAAGTAGAAGGCTTAGTTTCAAATCCATTAGAAACGAATAGTTTAGCTTCAAATACTTGTTTTATACATGATTTAGGTTCAACTGCGTGCGAAACAAACGAACTAGCTTCAAATCCATGCGAAACACATGATTTAGCTTAAAATCAATGCGAAGTAGAAGGCTTATCTACAAATCCATGCCAAACAAATGGTTTAGCTTCAAATACTTGAGATATACATGATTTAGCTTCAAATGCAGGCGAAACAAACGAGTTAGCTTCAAATCCATGCGAAACACATGATTCAGATACAAATCAATGCGAAGTAGAAGACGTAGCTTCAAATCCATGCGAAACAAATGATTCAGCATCAGAAACTTGCGATAAAAGTGGTATAGATTCAAATGCAGGGGAATCAAACGAGTTAGCTTCAAATATATGCAAAACAAATGATTTAGTTTCAAATCAATGCGAAGAAGAAGCCTTAGCTTCGTATCCGTGCGGAACAAATGATTTGGCTTCATATACTTGCGATATAAATGATATAGCTTCAAATATAGACGAATCAAACGAGTTAGCTTCAAATCCATGCGAAGCACATGATTTAGCTGCATATCAATGCGATGTAGAAGGTTTAGCTACAAATCCATGCGACACAAGTGATTTAGCTTCAGATACTTGCGATATAAGTGATATAGTTTCAAATGCAGACGAAACAAACGAGTTAAGATTCATGTTCAAGCGAAACACATGATTAAGCTTCAAATAAATGCGAAAGAAAAGATTTAGGTTCAAATTCATGCGAAACACATGGTTTAGATTGAAAATCCTGCGAAACAAGTGGTTTAGCTTCTGATACTTGTGACCTACAGGATTTAGCATTAACTGCATGCGAAACAAACGAGTTACCTTCAATTCCACGCGTAACACATGATTAAGCTGCAAATTAATGCGATGTAGAAGGTTTAGCTTCAAATGCATGCGACACAAATGATTTAGCTTCAGATACTTGCGATATAAGTGATATAGCTTCCAATGCAGGGGAAACAAACGAATTAGCTTCAAATCCATGCGAAACACATGATTTAGCTGCAAATCAATGCGATGTAGAAGGTTTAGCTTCAAATCCATGCGAAACAAATGATTTACCTTCAAACACTTGGGATATAAGTGATATAGCTTCCAATGCAGGCGAAACAAACGAGCTGGCTTCAAATACAAGCGAAACACATGATTTAGCTTCAAATCAATGCGATGTAGAAGGCTTATCTTGAAATCCATGAGAAACAAATGATTTAGCTTCAGATACTTACGATACAAGTGACATAGCTTCAAATGCAGACGAAACAAACCAGTTAGCTTCAATTCCATGCGAAACACATGATTTAGTTAAAATTAATGCGATGTAGAAGGTTTAGCTTCAAATCCATACGAAACAAACGATTTAGCTTCAAACACTTGGGATATAAGTGATATAGCTTCAAATGCAGACGAAACACACGAGTTAGCTTCAAATCCAAGCGTATCACATGATTTAGATTCAAATCAATGTGATTTAGAAGGTTTAGCTTCAAATCCAAGCAAAACACATGATTTTGCTTCAAATCAATGCGATGTAGAAGGTTTAGCTTCAAATCCAAGCGAAATAAATGATTTAGCTTCAAACACTTGGGATATAAGTGATATAGCTTCAAATGCGGACGAATCAAACGAGATAGCTTCAAAATCCATGCGATACATATCATTTAGCATCAAATCGATACGGAGTAGATGGCTTAGCTACAAATCCATGCGAAACAAATGATTTAGGTTCAGATACTTGCGATATAAGTAATATAGCTTCAAATGTAGGCGAAACTAACGAGTTAGTTTCCAATCCATGCGAAACAAATGATTTATCTTCAAATCAATGCGAAGTACAAGGCTTAGCTTCAAATCCATACGGAACACATGATATAGCGTCAAATCAATGCGATGTAGAAGGTTTAGCTTCAATTCCAAGCGGAACACGTGATTTAGCTTCAAATCAATTTAAAGTAGAAGGAGTACCTTCAAATCCATACGAAACAAATGGTTTAGCTTCAAATACTTGTGATATACATGATTTAGCTTCAACTGCATGCGTAACAAACGTCCTATCTTCAAATTCAAGCGAAACACATGATTCAGCTTCAAATCCAAGCGAAAGATAAGATTTAGCTTCAAATCAATGCGAAGTAGAAGGCTTAGTTTCAAATCCATTAGAAACGAATAGTTTAGCTTCAAATACTTGTTTTATACATGATTTAGGTTCAACTGCGTGCGAAACAAACGAACTAGCTTCAAATCCATGCGAAACACATGATTTAGCTTAAAATCAATGCGAAGTAGAAGGCTTATCTACAAATCCATGCCAAACAAATGGTTTAGCTTCAAATACTTGAGATATAGATGATTTAGCTTCAAATGCAGGCGAAACAAACGAGTTAGCTTCAAATCCATGCGAAACACATGATTCAGATACAAATCAATGCGAAGTAGAAGACGTAGCTTCAAATCCATGCGAAACAAATGATTCAGCATCAGAAACTTGCGATAAAAGTGGTATAGATTCAAATGCAGGGGAATCAAACGAGTTAGCTTCAAATATATGCAAAACAAATGATTTAGTTTCAAATCAATGCGAAGAAGAAGCCTTAGCTTCGTATCCGTGCGGAACAAATGATTTGGCTTCATATACTTGCGATATAAATGATATAGCTTCAAATATAGACGAATCAAACGAGTTAGCTTCAAATCCATGCGAAGCACATGATTTAGCTGCATATCAATGCGATGTAGAAGGTTTAGCTACAAATCCATGCGACACAAGTGATTTAGCTTCAGATACTTGCGATATAAGTGATATAGTTTCAAATGCAGACGAAACAAACGAGTTAAGATTCATGTTCAAGCGAAACACATGATTAAGCTTCAAATAAATGCGAAAGAAAAGATTTAGGTTCAAATTCATGCGAAACACATGGTTTAGATTGAAAATCCTGCGAAACAAGTGGTTTAGCTTCTGATACTTGTGACCTACAGGATTTAGCATTAACTGCATGCGAAACAAACGAGTTACCTTCAATTCCACGCGTAACACATGATTAAGCTGCAAATTAATGCGATGTAGAAGGTTTAGCTTCAAATGCATGCGACACAAATGATTTAGCTTCAGATACTTGCGATATAAGTGATATAGCTTCCAATGCAGGGGAAACAAACGAATTAGCTTCAAATCCATGCGAAACACATGATTTAGCTGCAAATCAATGCGATGTAGAAGGTTTAGCTTCAAATCCATGCGAAACAAATGATTTACCTTCAAACACTTGGGATATAAGTGATATAGCTTCCAATGCAGGCGAAACAAACGAGCTGGCTTCAAATACAAGCGAAACACATGATTTAGCTTCAAATCAATGCGATGTAGAAGGCTTATCTTGAAATCCATGAGAAACAAATGATTTAGCTTCAGATACTTACGATACAAGTGACATAGCTTCAAATGCAGACGAAACAAACCAGTTAGCTTCAATTCCATGCGAAACACATGATTTAGTTAAAATTAATGCGATGTAGAAGGTTTAGCTTCAAATCCATACGAAACAAACGATTTAGCTTCAAACACTTGGGATATAAGTGATATAGCTTCAAATGCAGACGAAACACACGAGTTAGCTTCAAATCCAAGCGTATCACATGATTTAGATTCAAATCAATGTGATTTAGAAGGTTTAGCTTCAAATCCAAGCAAAACACATGATCTTGCTTCAAATCAATGCGATGTAGAAGGTTTAGCTTCAAATCCAAGCGAAATAAATGATTTAGCTTCAAACACTTGGGATATAAGTGATATAGCTTCAAATGCGGACGAATCAAACGAGATAGCTTCAAAATCCATGCGATACATATCATTTAGCATCAAATCGATACGGAGTAGATGGCTTAGCTACAAATCCATGCGAAACAAATGATTTAGGTTCAGATACTTGCGATATAAGTAATATAGCTTCAAATGTAGGCGAAACTAACGAGTTAGTTTCCAATCCATGCGAAACAAATGATTTATCTTCAAATCAATGCGAAGTACAAGGCTTAGCTTCAAATCCATACGGAACAAATGATTTAGCTTCAAATCAATGCGATGTAGAATGTTTAGCTTCAAATCCATGCGACACAAATGATTCAACTTCGATCACTTGGGATATAAGTGATATAGCTTCAAATGCAGACGAAACGAACGAGTTAGCTTCAAATCCAAGTGAAACACATGATTTAACTGCAACTCAATGCGGTGTAGAAGGTTTAGCTTCAAATCCAAGCGAAACACATGATTTAGCTTCAAATCAATGCGATGTAGAAGGTTTAGCTTCAAATCAATGCGATGTAGAAGGTTTAGCTTCAAATCCATGCGAAAAAAATGATTTAGCTTCAAACACTTGAGATATAAGTGATATAGCTTCAAATGCAGACGAATCAAACGAGCTAGCTTCAACTACGAGCGAAACACATCATTTAGCTTCAAATCAATGAGATGTAGAAGGTTTAGCTTCAAATCCATGCGAAACAAATGATTTAGCTTCAAACACTTGAGATATAAGTGATATAGCTTCAAATGCAGGCGAAATTAACGAGTCAGCATTCAAATCCATGCGAAACACATGATTTAGCTGCAAATCTATGCGATGTAGAAGAATAAGCTTCAAGTCCATGCGAAACAAATGATTTAGCTTCAGATACTAGCGATATAAGTGATATAGCTTCGTATGCAGACGAATCAAACGAGTTAGCTTCATATCCAAGCGAAACACATGATTTAGCTTTAATCAGTGCGATGTAGAATGTTTTGCTTCAAATCCATGCGAAATAAATTGTTTAGCTACAAATACTTGTGATATACGTTATTTAGATTCAACTGCATGCGCAACAAACGAATTAGCTTCAAATCAATGTGAAACCCATGATTTAGCTGCAAATCAATGGGATGTAGAATGTTTAGCTTCAAATCCAAGCGGAACACATGATTTAGCTTCAAATCAATGCGATGTAGAGGGTTTAGCGTGAAATCCATGCGAGACAAATTATTGAGCTTCAAACACTTGCGATATAAGTGATATAGCTTCCAATGCAGACGAAACAAACGAGCTAGCTTCAAATACAAGCGAAACACATGATTTAGCCGCTAATAAATGCGATGTAGAAGTTTTAGCTTCAAATCCATGCGAAACACATGATTTAGCTTCAAATCAATACGAGGTAGAAGGCTTGTCTTGAAATCCATGAGAAACAAATGATTTAGGTTCAGATACTTGCGATATAAGTAATATAGCTTCAAATGGAGACGAAAGAAACGAGTTAGATTCAAATCCAAGCGAAACACATGATTTAGCGTCAAATCAATGCGATGTAGAAGGTTTAGCTTCAAATCCAAGCGGAACACGTGATTTAGCTTCAAATCAATTCAAAGTAGAGGGAGTACCTTCAAATCCATACGAAACAAATGGTTTAGCTTCAAATACTTGTGATATACATGATTTAGCTTCAACTGCATGCGTAACAAACGTCCTATCTTCAAATTCAAGCGAAACACATGATTCAGCTTCAAATCCAAGCGAAAGAAAAGATTTAGCTTCAAATCAATGCGAAGTAGAAGGCTTAGTTTCAAATCCATGCGAAACGAATAGCTTAGCTTCAAATACTTGTTTTAAACATGATTTAGCTTCAACTGCATGCCAAACAAACGAGTTAGCTTCAAATCCATGCGACACACATGATTTATCTTCAAATCATTGCGAAGTAGAAGGCTTAGCTTCAAATCCATGCGAATCAAATGGTTTAGCTTCAAATACTTGTGATATGCATGATTCAGCTTCAACTGCGTGCGAAACAAACGAGGTAGCTTCAAATCCATGCGACACGAATGATTTAGCTTCAAATCAATGCGAAGGAGAAGGCTTAGCTTCAAATCCATGGGAATCAGAAAGGTTTAGCTTCAAATTCTTGTGATATACACGATTTAGCTTCAACTGCATGCCAAACAAACGAGTTAGCTTCAAATCCATGCGAAACACATGATTTAGCAGCAAATCAATGGGATGTAGAAGGTTTAGCTTCAAATCCATGCGAAACCAATGATTTAGCATCAAAATCCATGGAGTGGGTTGAATTATGGGATCATGATTGGGTTAGTTGGTGTTGCATGTGGAAATCCATGCGAAACACATGATTTAGCTTCAAATCAATGCGAGGTAGAAGGTTAATCTTGAAATCCATGAGAATCAAATGATTTAGGTTCAGATAATTGCGATATAAGTGATATATATTCAAATGCAGGCGAAATTAACGAGTTACCTTCAAATCCATGCGGAACACATGATTTAGCTGCAAATCCATTCGGTGCAGTAGGTTTAGCTTCAAATCCATGCGAAATAAATGGTTTAGTTTCAAACGCTTGGAATATAAGTGATATAGCTTCAAATGCAGGGGCAACAAACGAGTTAGCTTCAAATCCATGAAAAACACATGATTTAGCTGCAAATCAATGCGATGCAGAAGGTTTAGCTTGAAATCCATGAGAGACAAATTATTGAGCTTCAAACACTTGCGATATAAGTGATATAGCTTCCAATGCAGACGAAACAAACGAGCTAGCTTCAAATACAAGCGAAACACATCATTTAGCTTCAAATCAATGAGATGTAGAAGGTTTAGCTTCAAATCCATGCGAAACAAATGATTTAGCTTCAAACACTTGGCATATAAGTGATATAGCTTCAAATGCAGACGAATCAAACGATTTACCTTCAAATCCATGCGAAACACGTGATTTAGCTGCAAATCGATGCGATGTAGAAGGTTAGCTACAAATCCATGCGACACAAATTATTTAGGTTCAGATACTTGCGATATAAGTGATATAGCTTCAAATGCAGGCGAAACGATCGAGTTAGCTTCAAATCCATGCGAAACACATGATTTAGCTTCAAATCAATGCGATGTAGAAGGTTTAGCTTCTAATCCATGCGAAACAAATGATTTAGCTTCAAACACTTGGCATGTAAGTGATATAGCTTCAAATGCAGACGAATCAAACGATTTACCTTCAAATCCATGCGAAACACGTGATTTAGCTGCAAATCGATGCGATGTAGAAGGGATTAGCTTCAAATCCATGCGAAACCAATGATTTAGCTTCAAATACTTGCGATATAAGTGACATAGCATCAAATGCAGGCGAAACAAACGAGTTAGCTTCAAATCCATGCAAAACACATGATTAAGCTTCAAATCGATGCGAAGTAGAAGGCTTAGCTCTAAGCAAAGCGACATAAATGATTTAGCATCATATACATGCGATATAAGTGATATAGCTTCAAATGCAGAGAAACAAACGGGTTAGCTTCGTATCCAAGCGAAACACGTGATTTAGCTTCAAATCAATGCGATGTAGAAGGTTTAGCTTCAAATCCATGCGATGTATAGGGTTTAGCTTCAAATCCATGCGAAACACATGATCTAGCAGCAAATCAATGCGATGTAGTAGGTTTAGCTTCAAATCCATGCGAAACAAATGATTTAGCTTCAGATACTAGCGATATAGGTGATATAGCTTCAAATGCAGACGAAACAAACGAGTTAGCTTCAAAAGCCAAGCAAATCATATGATTTAGCTTTAATCAGTGCGATGTAGATGTTTAGCTTCAAATCCGTGCGAAATAAATTGTTTAGCTACAAATACTTGTGATATACGTTATTTAGATTCAACTGCATGCGCAACAAACGAATTAGCTTCAAATCGATGTGAAACCCGTGATTTAGCTGCAAATCAATGGGATGTAGAATGTTTAGCTTCAAATCCAAGCGGAACACATGATTTAGCTTCAAATCACTGCGATGTAGAGGGTTTAGCTTGAAATCCATGCGAGACAAATTATTGAGCTTCAAACACTTGCGATATATGTGATATACCTTCCAATGCAGACGAAACAAACGAGCTAGCTTCAAATACAAGCGAAACACATGATTTAGCCGCAAATAAATGCGACGTAGAAGTTTTAGCTTCAAATCCATGCGAAACACATGATTTAGCTTCAAATCAATACGAGGTAGAAGGCTTATCTTGAAATCCATGAGAAACAAATGATTTAGGTTCAGATACTTGCGATATAAGTAATATAGCTTCAAATGGAGACGAAAGAAACGAGTTAGATTCAAATCCAAGCGAAACACATGATTTAGCGTCAAATCAATGCGATGTAGAAGGTTTAGCTTCAAATTCAAGCGAAACACATGATTCAGCTTCAAATCCCAAGCGAAAGAAAAGATTTAGCTTCAAATCAATGCGAAGTAGAAGGCTTAGTTTCAAATCCATGCGAAACGAATAGCTTAGCTTCAAATACTTGTTTTAAACATGATTTAGCTTCAACTGCATGCCAAACAAACGAGTTAGCTTCAAATCCATGCGACACACATGATTTATCTTCAAATCATTGCGAAGTAGAAGGCTTAGCTTCAAATCCATGCGAATCAAATGGTTTAGCTTCAAATACTTGTGATATGCATGATTCAGCTTCAACTGCATGCGAAACAAACGAGGTAGCTTCAAATCCAAGCGAAACACATGATTTAGCGTCAAATCAATGCTATGTAGAAGGTTTAGCTTCAAATTCAAGAGAAACACATGATTCAGCTTCAAATCCAAGCGAAAGAAAAGATTTAGCTTCAAATCAATGCGAAGTAGAAGGCTTAGTTTCAATCCATGCGAAACGAATAGCTTAGCTTCAAATACTTGTTTTAAACATGATTTAGCTTCAACTGCATGCCAAACAAACGAGTTAGCTTCAAATCCATGCGACACACATGATTTATCTCCAAATCATTGCGAAGTAGAAGGCTTAGCTTCAAATCCATGCGAATCAAATGGTTTAGCTTCAAATACTTGTGATATGCATGATTCAGCTTCAACTGCATGCGAAACAAACGAGGTAGCTTCAATCCATGCGACACGGATGATTTAGCTTCAAATCAATGCGAAGGAGAAGGCTTAGCTTCAAATCCATGGGAATCAGAAAGGTTTAGCTTCAAATTCTTGTGATATACACGATTTAGCTTCAACTGCATGCCAAACAAACGAGTTAGCTTCAAATCCATGCGAAAACACATGATTTAGCAGCAAATCAATGGGATGTAGAAGGTTTAGCTTCAAATCCATGCGAAACCAATGATTTAGCATCAAATACTTGGGTTATAAGTGATATAGCTTCAAATACAGACGAATCAAACGAGTTATCTTCAAAATCCATGCGAAACACATGATTTTAGCTTCAAATCAATGCGAGGTAGAAGGTTAATCTTGAAATCCATGAGAATCAAATGATTTAGGTTCAGATAATTGCGATATAAGTGATATATATTCAAATGCAGGCGAAATTAACGAGTTACCTTCAAATCCATGCGGAACACATGATTTAGCTGCAAATCCATGCGGTGCAGAAGGTTTAGCTGCAAATCCATGCGGTGCAGAAGGTTTAGCTTCAAATCCATGCGAAATAAATGGTTTAGTTTCAAACGCTTGGAATATAAGTGATATAGCTTCAAATGCAGGGGCAACAAACGAGTTAGCTTCAAATCCATAGAAAACACATGATTAAGCTTCAAATCAATGCTACGTCGAAGGTTTAGCTTCAAATCCATGCGAAAAAAATGATTTAGATTCAGATACTTGAGATATAAGTTATATAGCTTCAAATGCAGGCGAAACTAACGAGTTAGCTTCAAAATCCATGCGATACACATGATTTAGCTTCAAATCAATGCGAGGTAGAAGGCTTATCTTGAAATCCATGAGAAACAAGTGATTTAGCTTCAGATACTTGTGATATAAGTGATATAGCTTCAAATGCAGGGGAAACAAACGAGTTAGCATCAAATCCATGAAAAACACATGATTTAGCTGCAAATCAATGCGATGCAGAAGGTTTAGCTTGAAATCCATGAGAGACAAATTATTGAGCTTCAAACACTTGCGATATAAGTGATATAGATTCAAATGCAGACGAATCAAACGATTTACCTTCAAATCCATGCGAAACACGTGATTTAGCTGCAAATCGATGCGATGTAGAAGGTTTAGCTACAAATCCATGCGACACAAATGATTTAGGTTCAGATACTTGCGATATAAGTGATATAGCTTCAAATGAAGGCGAAACGATCGAGTTAGCTTCAAATCCATGCGATACACATGATTTAGCTTCAAATCAATGCGATGTAGAAGGTTTAGCTTCTAATCCATGCGAAACAAATGATTTAGCTTCAAACACTTGGCATGTAAGTGATATAGCTTCAAATGCAGACGAATGAAACGATTTACCTTCAAATCCATGCGAAACACGTGATTTAGCTGCAAATCGATGCGATGTAGAAGGATTAGCTTCAAATCCATGCGAAACCAATGATTTAGCTTCAAATACTTGCGATATAAGTGACATAGCATCAAATGCAGGCGAAACAAACGAGTTAGCTTCAAATCCATGCAAAACACATGATTAAGCTTCAATCGATGCGAAGTAGAAGGCTTAGCTTCTAAGCAAAGCGACATAAATGATTTAGCATCATATACATGCGATATAAGTGATATAGCTTCAAATGCAGGAGAAACAAACGGGTTAGCTTCGTATCCAAGCGAAACACGTGATTTAGCTTCAAATCAATGCGATGTAGAAGGATTAGCTTCAAATCATTACGTAGCAAATGATTGAGCTTCAACACTTGGGATGTAGGTGATATAGCTTCAAATGCAGCAAAACTAACGAGTTAGCTTCAAATTCAAGTGAGACACATGATTTAACTGCAAATCAATGCGATGTAGAAGGTTTAGCTACAAATCCATGCGACACAAATGATTTAGTATCAGATACATGCAATATAAGTTATATAACTTCAAATGCAGGAGAAACAAACGAGTCAGCTTCAAATCCATGCGACACAAATCATTTAGTTTCAGATACTTGCGATGTAAGTGACATAGCTTCAAATGCAGACGAGTTAAATTCAAATCCAAGCGAAGCACGTGATTTAGTTTCTAATCAATGCGATGTAGAAGGTGCAGCTTCAAATCCATGCGACACAAATGATTTAGTATCAGATACACGCGATATAAGTGATATAGCTTCAAATGCAGGAGAAACAAACGAGTTAGCTTCAAATCCAAGCGAAACACATGATTTAGCTGCAAATAAATGCGATGTAGAAGGTGTAGCTTCAAATCCATGCGAAACAAATGATTTAGCACAAGATACTTGCGATATAAGTGATACAGCTATAAATGCAGGGGAAACAAACGAGTTAGCTTCAAACCCATGCAAAACACACGACTAAGCTCCTAAACAATTCTATGTAGAAGGTTTAGCTTCAACTCCATGCGAAACACATGCTTTAGCTGCTAATCAATGCGATGTAGAAGATTTAGCTTCAAATCCAAGCGAAACACATGATTTAGCTTCAAATCAATGCGTTGTAGAAGGTTTAGCTTCAAATCCAAGTGAAACACATGATTAAGCTTGAAATCAATGAGATGTAGAAGGATTAGCTTCAAATCCTTGCGAAGCAAATGATTGAGCTTCAAACACTTGGGATATAGGTGATATAGCTTCAAATGCAGCAAAACTAACGAGTTAGCTTCAAATCCAAGCTAAACAAATGATTTAGCTTTAATCAGTGCGATGTAGAATGTTTAGCTTCAAATCCAAGCGGAACACATGACTTAGCTTCAAATCAATGCCATGTAGAAGGTCTAGCTTGAAATCCATGCGAGACAAATTATTGAGGTTCAAACACTTGCGATATAAGTGATATAGCTTCCAATGCAGACGAAACAAACGAGCTAGCTTCAAATACCAGCGAAACACATGATTTAGCCGCAAATAAATGCGACGTAGAAGTTTTAGCTTCAAATCCATGCGAAACAAATGATTCAGCTTCAAACAAATGGGATATAAGTGATATAGCTTCAAATGCAGACGAATCAAACGAGTTAGCTTCAAAATCCATGCGATACATTTTCATTTAACTTAAAATCGATACGAAGTAGAAGGCTTAGCTTCAAATCCATGCGAAACACATGATTTAGCTTCAAATCAATACGAGGTGGTAGGCTTATCTTGAAGTCCATGAGAAACAAAAGATTTAGGTTCAGATACTTGCGATATAAGTAATATAGCTTCAAATGGAGACGAAAGAAACGAGATAGATTCAAATCCAGCGAAACACATGATTTAGCGTCAAATCAATGCGATGTAGAAGGTTTAGCTTCAAATCCAAGCGGAACACGTGATTTAGCTTCAAATCAATTCAAAGTAGAAGGAGTACCTTCAAATCCATACGAAACAAATGGTTTAGCTTCAAATACTTGTGATATACATGATTTAGCTTCAACTGCATGCGTAACAAACGTCCTATCTTCAAATTCAAGCGAAACACATGATTCAGCTTCAAATCCGAGCGAAAGATAAGATTTAGCTTCAAATCAACGCGAAGTAGAAGGCTTAGTTTCAAATCCATTAGAAACGAATAGTTTAGCTTCAAATACTTGTTTTATACATGATTTAGGTTCAACTGCGTGCGAAACAAACGGACTAGCTTCAATCCATGCGAAACACATGATTTAGCTTAAAATCAATGCGAAGTAGAAGGCTTATCTACAAATCCATGCCAAACAAATGGTTTAGCTTCAAATACTTGAGATATACATGATTTAGCTTCAAATGCAGGCGAAACAAACGAGTTAGCTTCAAATCCATGCGAAACAAATGATTTACCTTCAACACTTGGGATATAAGTGATATAGCTTCCAATGCAGGCGAAACAAACGAGCTGGCTTCAAATACAAGCGAAACACATGATTTAGCTTCAAATCAATGCGATGTAGAAGGCTTATCTTGAAATCCATGAGAAACAAATGATTTAGCTTCAGATACTTGCGATATAAGTGATATAGCTTCCAATGCAGGGGAAAGAAACGAGTTAGCTTTAAATCCATGCGAAACACATGATTTAGCTGCAAATACTTGAGATATACATGATTTAGCTTCAAATGCAGGCGCAACAAACGAGTTAGGTTCAAATCCATGCGAAACACATGATTCAGATACAAATCAATGCGAAGTAGAAGGCTTAGCTTCAAATCCATGCGAAAGACATGATTTAGCTTCAAATCAATTCGAAGTAGAAGAAGTACCTTCAAATCCATGCGAAACACATGATTTAGCTGAAAATCAATGCGATGTAGAAGGTTTAGCTTCAAATCCATGCGAAACAAATGATTTAGCATCAGATACTTGTGATATAAGTGATATATCTTCCAGTGCAGGGGAAACAAACGAGTTAGCTTCAAATCCATGCAAAGCACATGATTAAGCTTCAAATCAATGCTATATAGAAGGTTTAGCATCAAATCCATGCGACACAAATGATTTAGCTTCAGATATATGCCATATAAGTGATGTAGCTTCAAATGCAGACGAATCAAACGAGATAGTTTTAACTTCCATGCGATACACATGATTTAGCTTCAAATCTATGCGATGTAGAAACTTTAGCTTCAAATCCATGCGAAACAAATGATTTAGCTTCAAACACTTGGCATATATGTGATATAGCTTCAAATGCAGACGCTTCAAATCCATGCGAAACACATGATTTAGCAGCAAATCGATGCGATGTATAAGGTTTAGCTTCAAATCCAAGTGAAACACATGATTAAGCTTGAAATCAATGCGATGTAGAAGGATTAGCTTCAATCATTACGAAGCAAATGATTGAGCTTCAAACACTTGGGATGTAGGTGATATAGCTTCAAAAGCAGCAAAACTAACGAGTTAGCTTCAAATTCAAGTGAGACACATGATTTAACTGCAAATCAATGCGATGTAGAAGGTTTAGCTACAAATTCAAGCGAAACACATGATTCAGCTTCAAATCCAAGCGAAAGATAATATTTAGCTTCAAATCAATGCGAAGTAGAAGGCTTAGTTTCAAATCCATTAGAAACGAATAGTTTAGCTTCAAATACTTGTTTTATACATGATTTAGGTTCAACTGCGTGCGAAACAAACGAACTAGCTTCAAATCCATGCGAAACACACGATTTAGCTTAAAATCAATGCGAAGTAGAACGCTTATCTTCGAATCCATGCGAAACAAATGGCTTAGCTTCAAATACTTGTGATATACATGATTTTGCTTGAAAAGCAGGCGATACAAACGAGTTAGCTTCAAATCCATGCGAAACACATGATTTAGCTTCAAATCAATTGCGAAGTAGAAGGCTGATCTTCGAAACCATGCGAAACAAATTGGTCAGAATCAAATACTTGTGATATACATGATTTAGCTTCAACAGCATGCGAGACAAACGAGTTAGCTTCAAATCCATGCGGAACACATGATTTAGCTCCAAATCAATGCGAAGTAGAAGGGTTAGCTTCAAATCCATGCGAATCAAATGGTTTAACTTCAAATATTTGTGTTATACATGATTTGCTTCAACTGCGTGCGAAACAAATGTGTTAGCTCTAAATCCATACGAAACACATGATTTAGCTTCAAATCAAAGCGAAGTAGAAGGCTTAGCTTCAAATCCAGACCGAAAACACATGATTTAGCTTCAAATGCAGGCGATACAAACGAATTAGCTTCAAATCCATGCGAAACATATGATTTAGCTTCAAATCAATGCGAAGTAGAAGGCTGATCTTCGAATCCATGCGAAACAAATGGTTTCGCTTCAAATACTTGTGATATACGTGATTTAGCTTCAAATGCTGGCGACACAAACGAGTTTTATCATCAAATCCATCCGAAACACATGATTTAGCTTCAAATTCATTCGAAACACATGGTTTAGCATAATATTCATGCGAAGCAAAATGGTTCAGCTTCAAATACTTGTGATATACATGATTTAGCTTCAACTGCATGCGAAACAAACGAATTAGCTTCAAATCCATGCGTAATATGATGTAGCTTCATATCAATGCGAAGTAGAAGGCTGATCTTCGAATCCATGCGAAACAAATGGTTTCGCTTCAAATACTTGTGATATACATGATTTAGCTTCAAATGCTGACGACACAAACGAGTTTTATCATCAAATCCATCCGAAACACATGATTTAGCTTCAAATTCATTCGAAACACATGGTTTAGCATAATATTCATGCGAAGCAAATGGTTCAGCTTCAAATACTTGTGATATACATGATTTAGCTTCAACTGCATGCGAAACAAACGAGTTAGCTTCAAATCAAGAGAAAAACGTGATTTAGGTTCATATCAATGCGAAGTAGAAGGCTTAGTTTCAAATCCATGCGAATCAAATGGTTTAGCTTCAAATATTTGTGATATACATGATTTGGCAAATGCATGCGAAACAAATGAGTTAGCCACAAATCCAAGTGAATCAATGATTTAGCTTCAAATCAATGCGAAGTAGAACGCTTATCTTCGAAACCATGCGAAACAAATTGGTGAGCATCAAATACTTGTGATATACATGATTTAGACTCAACAGCTTGCGAGACAAACGAGTTAGCTTGAAATCCATGCGAAACACATGATTTAGCTCCAAATCAATGCGAAGTAGAAGGCTTAGCTTCAAATCCAGACGAAACATATGATATAGCTTCACATCAATGCGAAGTAGAAGACTGATCTTCGAATCCATGCGAAACAAATGGGTTCGCTTCAAATACTTGTGATATACATGATTTAGCTTCAAATGCAGGCGACACAAACGAGTTTTATCATCAAATCCATCCGAAACACATGATTTAGCTTCAAATTCATTCGATACACATGATTTAGCTTCAAATCAATGCGAAGGAGAAGGCTGATCTTCTAATCCAAGCGATACAAATGAGTTCGCTTCAAATACTTGTGATATACATGATTTAGCTTCAAATGCAGGCGACACAAACGAGTTTTATCATCAAATCCATCCGAAACACATGATTTAGCTTCAAATATTTGTGATATACATGATTTGGCAAATGCTTGCGAAACAAATGAGTTAGCCACAAATCCAAGTGAATGAAATGATTTAGCTTCAAATCAATGCGAAGTAGAATGCTTATCTTCGAATCCATGCGAAACAAATGGCTTAGCTTCAAATACTTGTGATATACATGATTTAGCCTGAAAAGCAGGCGATACTAACGAGTTTGCTTCAAATCCATGCGAAACACATGATTAGCTCCAAATCAATGCGAAGTAGAGGGTTAGCTTCAAATCCATGCGAATCAAATGGTTTAACTTCAAATATTTGTGTATACATGATTTGGCTTCACTGTGTGCGAAACAAATGTGTTAGCTCTAAATCCATACGAAACACATGATTTAGCTTCAAATCAAAGCGAAGTAGAAGGCTTAGCTTCAAATCCAGACGAAACACATGATTTAGCTTCAAATCAATGCGAAGTAGGAGGCTTAGCTTCAAATCCATGCGAAACAAATGGTTTAGCACCAAATACTTGCGATATACACGATTTAGCTTCAAATCCAGGCGAAACAAACGAGTAAGCTTTAAATCCAAGCGAAAAACATGATTTAGAATCAAATCAATGCAAAGTAGAAGGCTTATTTTCGAATCCATGCGAAACAAATGGCTTAGCTTCAAATACTTGTGATATACATGATTTAGCTTCAAATGCAGGCGATACAAACGAATTGGCTTCAAATCCATGCGAAACATATGCTTTAGCTTCAAATCAATGCGAAGTAGAAGGCTGATCTTCGAATCCAGGCGAAACAAATGGTTTCGCTTCAAATACTTGTGATATACATGATTTAGCTTCAAATGCTGGCGACACAAACGAGTTTTATCATCAAATCCATCCGAAACACATGATTTACATGATATACATGACTTAGCTTCAACTGCATGCGAAACAAACGAGTCAGCTTCAAATCCAAGCGCAGTAGAAGGCTTGGCTTCAAATCCATGCGAAACGAATGGTTTAGCTACAAATTCTTGTGATATCCATTATATAGCTATAACTGCATGCGAATCAAACGAGTTAGCATCAAATCCATGCGAAACACATGATTAAGCTTCAAATCAATGCGATGTAGAAGGTTTAGCTTCAAATCCATGCAAAATACGTGATTTAACTTCCAATTAATGCGAAGTAGAAGGCTTAGGTTCAAATCCGTGCGAATCAAATGGTTAGCTTCAAATACTTGTGATATACGTTATTTAGATTTAACTGCATGCGCAACGAACGAGTTAGCTTCAAATCCATGCGAAACACATGATTTAGCTGCAAATCAATGCGATGAAGAAGGTTTAGCTTCAAATCCATGCGAAACAACTGATATAGCTTCAAACACTTGGGGTGTAAGTGATATAGCTTCAAATGAAGACTAATCAAACGAGTTAGCATCAAAATCCACGCGATACACATGATTTAGCTTCAAATACTAGCGATATAAGTAATGTAGATTCAACTGCAGGCGAAACGAACGAGTTAGCTTCAAATCCATGCGAAACTCTTGATTTAGCTGCAAATCAATGCCATGTAGAAGATTTAGCTTCAAAACAATAGGAGGTAGAAGGTTTAGCTTCAAATCAATAGAATGTAGAAGGTTTAGCTTCAAATCCATGCGACACAAATGATTTAGCATCAGATACATGCGATATAAGTGATATAACTACAAATGAATGCGAAACACATAATTTAGCTTCAAATCAATGCGATGTAGAAGGTTAGCTTCAAATCCATTCGAAGCAAATGGTTTAGGTATAAATAATTGTGATATACGATATTTATATTTAACTGCATGCGCAACGAACGAGTTAGCTTCAAATCCAAGCGAAACACGTGATTTAGCTTCAAATCAATGCGATGTAGAGGTTTAGCTTCAAATCCATACGAAACACATGATTTAGCTTCAAATCAATTCGAAGGACAAGGCTTAGATTCAAATCCATGCGAAACAAATGATTTAGCTTCAAATCAATGCGATGTATAAGGTTTAGCTTCAAATCCATGCGATACACAAGGTTTAGCTTCAAATCAATGCGATGTAGTACGTGCAGCTTCAAATCCATGCGGCACATATGATTTAGCTTCAAACACTTGCGATATAAGTGACATAGTTTCCAATGGAGGCGAAACGAACGAGTTAGCTTCAAATCCATGCGAGACACATGACTTAGCTTCAAATCAATGCGATGTAGAAGGTTTAGCTTCAAATCCACGCGAATCATATGATTAGCTTCAAATCCAAGCGATTCATATGATTTAGCTTCAAACTCTTGGGGTATAAGTGATATAGCTTCAAATGCAGACTAATCAAACGAGTTAGCTTCAAAATCCACGCGATACACATGATTTAGCTTCAAATACTTGCGATATAAGTGATGTAGATTCAACTGCAGGCGAAACGAACGAGTTAGCTTCAAATCCATGCGAAACACATGATTTAGCTTCAAATGAACGCGGAACACATGGTATACCTCCGTATTTTTGCGAAACAAATGCGTTAGCTTTAGATACTTGTGATAAACATGATTTAGAATCAACTGCACGTGAAACAAACGAGTAGAGCTTCAAAACCCAGCGAAACACATGATTATGCTTTAAATCAATGCAAACTAGAAGGCTTAACTTCAAATCCAAGCGAAACACATAATATAGCGACAAATCAATTCGAAGTATAAGGCTTAGATTCTAATCCGTGCGAAGCAAATGATTTCGGAATGAAATACTTGCGATATATGTGATATAGCTTCAATGCAGGCGAAACAAACGAGTTAGCTTCAAATCCATGAGAAACACATGATTTAGCTTTAAATCAATGCGAAGTAGAGGGCTTAGCTTCAAATCCATGCGCAACAAATGGTTTAGCTGCAAATACTTGTGATATACATGACTTAGCTTCAACTGCATGCGAAACAAACGAGTCAGCTTCAAATCCAAGCGCAGTAGAAGGCTTGGCTTCAAATCCATGCGAAACGAATGGTTTAGCTACAAATTCTTGTGATATCCATTATATAGCTATAACTGCATGCGAAACAAACGAGTTAGCATCAAATCCATGCGAAACACATGATTAAGCTTCAAATCAATGCGATGTAGAAGGTTTAGCTTCAAATCCATGCAAAATACATGATTTAACTTCCAATTAATGCGAAGTAGAAGGCTTAGGTTCAAATCCGTGCGAATCAAATGGTTTAGCTTCAAATACTTGTGATATACGTTATTTAGATTTAACTGCATGCGCAACGAACGAGTTAGCTTCAAATCCATGCGAAACACTTGATTTAGCTGCAAATCAATGCCATGTAGAAGATTTAGCTTCAAAACAATAGGAGGTAGAAGGTTTAGCTTCTAATCAATAGAATGTAGAAGGTTTAGCTTCAAATCCATGCGACACAAATGATTTAGCATCAGATACATGCGATATAAGTGATATAACTACAAATGAATGCGAAACAAACGAGTTAGCTTCAACTCCATGCGAAACACATAATTTAGCTTCAAATCAATGCGATGTAGAAGGTTTAGCTTCAAATCCATTCGAAGCAAATGGTTTAGGTATAAATAATTGTGATATACGATATTTATATTTAACTGCATGCGCAACGAACGAGTTAGCTTCAAATCCAAGCGAAACACGTGATTTAGCTTCAAATCAATGCGATGTAGAAGGTTTAGCTTCAAATCCATACGAAACACATGATTTAGCTTCAAATCAATTCGGAGGACAAGGCTTAGATTCAAATCCATGCGAAACAAATGATTTAGCTTCAAATCAATGCGATGTAGAAGGTTTAGCTTCAAATCCATGCGATACACAAGGATTAGCTTCAAATCAATGCGATGTAGTACGTGCAGCTTCAAATCCATGCGGCACATATGATTTAGCTTCAAATACTTGCGATATAAGTGACATAGTTTCCAATGGAGGCGAAACGAACGAGTTAGCTTCAAATCCATGCGAGACACATGACTTAGCTTCAAATCAATGCGATGTAGAAGGTTTAGCTTCAAATCCACGCGAATCATATGATTTAGCTTCAAATCCAAGCGATTCATATGATTTAGCTTCAAACTCTTGGGGTATAAGTGATATAGCTTCAAATGCAGACTAATCAAACGAGTTAGCTTCAAAATCCACGCGATACACATGATTTAGCTTCAAATACTTGCGATATAAGTGATGTAGATTCAACTGCAGGCGAAACGAACGAGTTAGCTTCAAATCCATGCGAAACACATGATTTAGCTTCAAATGAACGCGAAACACATGGTATACCTCCGTATTTTTGCGAAACAAATGCGTTAGCTTTAGATACTTGTGATAAACATGATTTAGAATCAACTGCACGTGAAACAAACGAGTAGAGCTTCAAAACCCAGCGAAACACATGATTATGCTTTAAATCAATGCAAACTAGAAGGCTTAACTTCAAATCCAAGCGAAACACATAATACAGCGACAAATCAATTCGAAGTATAAGGCTTAGATTCAAATCCGTGCAAAGCAAATGATTTCGGAATGAAATACTTGCGATATATGTGATATAGCTTCAATGCATTCGAAAAAAACGAGTTAGCTTCAAATCCATGCGAATCAAATGGTTTAGCTTCAAATACTTGTGATATACGTTATTTGGATTTAACTGCATGCGCAACGAACGAGTTAGCTTCAAAACCATGCGAAACACATGTTTTAGCTGCAAATCAATGCGATATAGAAGGTTCAGCTTCAAAACAATAACAGGTAGAAGGTTTAGCTTCAAATCAATAGAATGTAGAAGGTTTAGCTTCAAATCAATGCGATGTAGAAGGTTTAGCTTCAAATCCATACGAAACACATGATTTAGCTTGAAATCAATTCGAAGGACCAGGCTTAGATTCAAATCCATGCGAAACAGATGGTTTAGCTGCAAATCAATGCGATGTAGAAGGTTTTGCTTCAAATCCATGCGATACACTAGATTTAGCTTCAAATCAATGCGATGTAGAAGGTTCTGGTTCAAATCCATACGACACATATAATTTAGCTTCAAATACTTGCGATATAAGTGATACTGCTTCAAAAGCTGGAGGAACAAACGAAGTAGCTTCAATTCCATGCGAAACAAATGATTTAGCTTCAAATCAATGCGAAGTAGAAGGCTTAGCTTCAAATTCATGCGAAAAAAATGGTTTAGCTACAAATTCTTGTGATATCCATTATATAGCTATAACTGCATGCGAAACTAACGAGTTAGCTTCAAATCCATGCGAAACACATGATTTAGCTTCAATTCAATGCGAAGTTGAAGGCTTAGCTTCAAAGCCATCCGAAACAAATAATTTAGGATCAGATACTTGCGATATAATTGATATAGCTTCAAATGCAGGCGAAACGAACGAGTTAGCTTCAAATCCGCGCGACACAAATGATTTAGCTTCAGATACTTGCGATATAACTGATATAGCTTCAAATTCAGACGAAACAAACGACTTAGCTTCAAATTAATGCGAAACAAATGATTTAGTTTCAAATCAATGCGAAGTAGAGTGCTTACATTCAAATCCATGCGAAACAAATGGTTTAGCTTCAAATACTTGAGATATACATGATTTAGCTTCAAATGCAGGCGCAACAAACGAGTTAGGTTCAAATCCATGCGAAACACATGATTCAGATACAAATCAATGCGAAGTAGAAGGCTTAGCTTCAAATCCATGCGAAAGACATGATTTAGCTTCAAATCAATTCGAAGTAGAAGAAGTACCTTCAAATCCATGCGAAACACATGATTTAGCTGAAAATCAATGCGATGTAGAAGGTTTAGCTTCAAATCCATGCGAAACAAATGATTTAGCATCAGATACTTGTGATATAAGTGATATATCTTCCAGTGCAGGAGAAACAAACGAGTTAGCTTCAAATCCATGCAAAGCACATGATTAAGCTTCAAATCAATGCTATATAGAAGGTTTAGCATCAAATCCATGCGACACAAATGATTTAGCTTCAGATATATGCCATATAAGTGATATAGCTTCAAATGCAGACGAATCAAACGAGATAGTTTTAACTTCCATGCGATACACATGATTTAGCTTCAAATCTATGCGATGTAGAAACTTTAGCTTCAAATCCATGCGAAACAAATGATTTAGCTTCAAACACTTGGCATATATGTGATATAGCTTCAAATGCAGACGCTTCAAATCCATGCGAAACACATGATTTAGCAGCAAATCAATGCGATGTATAAGGTTTAGCTTCAAATCCAAGTGAAACACATGATTAAGCTTGAAATCAATGCGATGTAGAAGGATTAGCTTCAAATCATTACGAAGCAAATGATTGAGCTTCAAACACTTGGGATGTAGGTGATATAGCTTCAAAAGCAGCAAAACTAACGAGTTAGCTTCAAATTCAAGTGAGACACATGATTTAACTGCAAATCAATGCGATGTAGAAGGTTTAGCTACAAATTCAAGCGAAACACATGATTCAGCTTCAAATCCAAGCGAAAGATAATATTTAGCTTCAAATCAATGCGAAGTAGAAGGCTTAGTTTCAAATCCATTAGAAACGAATAGTTTAGCTTCAAATACTTGTTTTATACATGATTTAGGTTCAACTGCGTGCGAAACAAACGAACTAGCTTCAAATCCATGCGAAACACACGATTTAGCTTAAAATCAATGCGAAGTAGAAGGCTTATCTACAAATCCATGCCAAACAAATGGTTTAGCTTCAAATACTTGAGATATACATGATTTAGCTTCAAATGCAGGCGAAACAAACGAGTTAGCTTCAAATCCATGCGAAACACATGATTCAGATACAAATCAATGCGAAGTAGAAGACGTAGCTTCAAATCCATGCGAAACAAATGATTCAGCATCAGAAACTTGCGATAAAAGTGGTACAGATTCAAATGCAGGGGAATCAAACGAGTTAGCTTCAAATATATGCAAAACAAATGATTTAGCTTCAAATCAATGCGAAGTAGAACGCTTATCTTCGAATCCATGCGAAACAAATGGCTTAGCTTCAAATACTTGTGATATACATGATTTTGCTTGAAAAGCAGGCGATACAAACGAGTTAGCTTCAAATCCATGCGAAACACATGATTTAGCTTGAAATCAATTGCGAAGTAGAAGGCTGATCTTCGAAACCATGCGAAACAAATTGGTCAGAATCAAATACTTGTGATATACATGATTTAGCTTCAACAGCATGCGAGACAAACGAGTTAGCTTCAAATCCATGCGGAACACATGATTTAGCTCCAAATCAATGCGAAGTAGAAGGGTTAGCTTCAAATCCATGCGAATCAAATGGTTTAACTTCAAATATTTGTGTTATACATGATTTGGCTTCAACTGCGTGCGAAACAAATGTGTTACCTCTAAATCCATACGAAACACATGATTTAGCTTCAAATCAAAGCGAAGTAGAAGGCTTAGCTTCAAATCCAGACGAAACACATGATTTAGCTTCAAATGCAGGCGATACAAACGAATTAGCTTCAAATCGATGCGAAACATATGATTTAGCTTCAAATCAATGCGATGTAGAAGGTTTAGCTTCAAATCCATTCGAAGCAAATGGTTTAGGTATAAATAATTGTGATGTACGATATTTATATTTAACTGCATGCGCAACGAACGAGTTAGCTTCAAATCCAAGCGAAACGCGTGATTTAGCTTCAAATCAATGCGATGTAGAAGGTTTAGCTTCAAATCCATACGAAACACATGATTTAGCTTCAAATCAATTCGAAGGACAAGGCTTAGATTCAAATCCATGCGAAACAAATGATTTAGCTTCAAATCAATGCGATGTAGAAGGTTTAGCTTCAAACCCATGCGATACACAAGGTTTAGCTTCAAATCAATGCGATGTAGTACGTGCAGCTTCAAATCCATGCGGCACATATGATTTAGCTTCAAATACTTGCGATATAAGTGACATAGTTTCCAATGGAGGCGAAACGAACGAGTAAGCTTCAAATCCATGCGAGACACATGACTTAGCTTCAAATCAATGCGATGTAGAAGGTTTAGCTTCAAATCCACGCGAATCATATGATTTAGCTTCAAATCCAAGCGATTCATATGATTTAGCTTTAAACTCTTGGGGTATAAGTGATATAGCTTCAAATGCAGACTAATCAAACGAGTTAGCTTCAAAATCCACGCGATACACATGATTTAGCTTCAAATACTTGCGATATAAGTGATGTAGATTCAACTGCAGGCGAAACGAACGAGTTAGCTTCAAATCCATGCGAAACACATGATTTAGCTTCAAATGAACGCGAAACACATGGTATACCTCCGTATTTTTGCGAAACAAATGCGTTAGCTTTAGATACTTGTGATAAACATGATTTAGAATCAACTGCACGTGAAACAAACGAGTAGAGCTCCAAAACCCAGCGAAACACATGATTATGCTTTAAATCAATGCAAAATAGAAGGCTTAACTTCAAATCCAAGCGAAACACATAATATAGCGACAAATCAATTCGAAGTATAAGGCTTAGATTCTAATCCGTGCGAAGCAAATGATTTCGGAATGAAATACTTGCGATATATGTGATATAGCTTCAATGCAGGCGAAACAAACGAGTTAGCTTCAAATCCATGAGAAACACATGATTTAGCTTTAAATCAATGCGAAGTAGAAGGCTTGGCTTCAAATCCATGCGAAATGAATGGTTTAGCTACAAATTCTTGTGATATCCATTATATAGCTATAACTGCATGCGAAACAAACGAGTTAGCATCAAAACCATGCGAAACACATGATTAAGCTTCAAATCAATGCGATGTAGAAGGTTTAGCTTCAAATCCATGCAAAATACGTGATTTAACTTCCAATTAATGCGAAGTAGAAGGCTTAGGTTCAAATCCGTGCGAATCAAATGGTTTAGCTTCAAATACTTGTGATATACGTTATTTAGATTTAACTGCATGCGCAACGAACGAGTTAGCTTCAAATCCATGCGAAACACATGATTTAGCTGCAAATCAATGCGATGAAGAAGGTTTAGCTTCAAATCCATGCGAAACAACTGATATAGCTTCAAACACTTGGGGTGTAAGTGATATAGCTTCAAATGAAGACTAATCAAACGAGTTAGCATCAAAATCCACGCGATACACATGATTTAGCTTCAAATACTAGCGATATAAGTAATGTAGATTCAACTGCAGGCGAAACGAACGAGTTAGCTTCAAATCCATGCGAAACACTTGATTTAGCTGCAAATCAATGCCATGTAGAAGATTTAGCTTCAAAACAATAGGAGGTAGAAGGTTTAGCTTCAAATCAACAGAATGTAGAAGGTTTAGCTTCAAATCCATGCGACACAAATGATTTAGCATCAGATACATGCGATATAAGTGATATAACTACAAATGAATGCGAAACAAACGAGTTAGCTTCAACTCCATGCGAAACACATAATTTAGCTTCAAATCAATGCGATGTAGAAGGTTTAGCTTCAAATCCATTCGAAGCAAATGGTTTAGGTATAAATAATTGTGATATACGATATTTACATTTAACTGCATGCGAAACGAACGAGTTAGCTTCAAATCCAAGCGAAACACGTGATTTAGCTTCAAATCAATGCGATGTAGAAGGTTTAGCTTCAAATCCATGCAAAATACGTGATTTAACTTCCAATTAATGCGAAGTAGAAGGCTTAGGTTCAAATCCGTGCGAATCAAATGGTTTAGGTATAAATAATTGTGATATACGATATTTACATTTAACTGCATGCGAAACGAACGAGTTAGCTTCAAATCCAAGCGAAACACGTGATTTAGCTTCAAATCAATGCGATGTAGAAGGTTTAGCTTCAAATCCATACGATACACATGATTTAGCTTCAAATCAATTCGAAGGACAAGGCTTAGATTCAAATCCATGCGAAACAAATGATTTAGCTTCAACTCCATGCGAAACACATAATTTAGCTACAAATCAATGCGATGTAGAAGGTTTAGCTTCAAATCCATTCGAAGCAAATGGTTTAGGTATAAATAATTGTGATATACGATATTTACATTTAACTGCATGCGAAACGAACGAGTTAGCTTCAAATCCATGCGAGACACATGACTTAGCTTCAAATCAATGCGATGTAGAAGGTTTAGCTTCAAATCCACGCGAATCATATGATTTAGCATCAAATCCAAGCGATTCATATGATTTAGCTTCAAACACTTGGGGTATAAGTGATATAGCTTCAAATGCAGACTAATCAAACGAGTTAGCTTCAAAATCCACGCGATACACATGATTTAGCTTCAAATACTTGCGATATAAGTGATGTAGATTCAACTGCAGGCGAAACGAACGAGTTAGCTTCAAATCCATGCGAAACACATGATTTAGCTTCAAATGAACGCGAAACACATGGTATACCTCCGTATTTTTGCGAAACAAATGCGTTAGCTTTAGATGCTTGTGATAAACATGATTTAGAATCAACTGCACGTGAAACAAACGAGTAGAGCTCCAAAACCCAGCGAAACACATGATTATGCTTTAAATCAATGCAAACTAGAAGGCTTAACTTCAAATCCAAGCGAAACACATAATATAGCGACAAATCAATTCGAAGTATAAGGCTTAGATTCAAATCCGTGCGAAGCAAATGATTTCGGAATGAAATACTTGCGATATATGTGATATAGCTTCAATGCAGGCGAAACAAACGAGTTAGCTTCAAATCCATGAGAAACACATGATTTAGCTTTAAATCAATGCGAAGTAGAAGGCTTAGCTTCAAATCCATGCGCAACAAATGGTTTAGCTTCCAATACTTGTGATATACATGACTTAGCTTCAACTGCATGCGAAACAAACGGGTCAGCTTCAAATCCAAGCGCAGTAGAAGGCTTGGCTTCAAATCCATGCGAAACGAATGATTTAGCTTCAAATACTTGCCTTATAAATGAAATAGCTTCAAATACAGGCGAAACGGACGAGTTACCTTCAACTGCATGCGAAACACATGATTTAGCTTCAAATCAATGCGATGTAGAAGGTTTAGCTTCAAAACCATGCAAAACGCGTGATTTAACTTCCAATTAATGCGATGTAGAAGGCTTAACTTCAAATCCATGCGAATCAAATGGTTTAGATACAAATACTTGTGATATACGTTATTTGGATTTAACTGCATGCGCAACGAACGAGTTAGCTATAAAACCATGCGAAACACATGATTTAGCTGCAAATCAATGCGATATAGAAGGTTCAGCTTCAAAACAATAACAGGTAGAAGGTTTAGCTTCAAATCAATAGAATGTAGAAGGTTTAGCTTCAAATCAATGCGATGTAGAAGGCTTAGCTTCAAATTCATGGGAAGAAATGGTTTAGCTACAAATACTTGTGATATACATTATTTAGCTACAACTGCATGCGAAACAAACGAGGTAGCATCAAATCCATGCGATACACATGATTTAGCTTCAAATCAATGCGATGTAGAAGGCTTAGCTTCAAATCCATGCGATACACAAGATTTAGCTTCAAATCAATGCGATGTAGTAGGTTCAGCTTCAAATCCATACGAAACAAATGATTTAGCTCCAAATCAATTCGAAGGACAAGGCTTAGATTCAAATCCATTCGAAACAAATGATTTAGCTTCAAATCAATGCGATGTAGAAGGTTTAGCTTCAAATCCATGCGATACACAAGGTTTAGCTTCAAATCAATTCGAAGGGCAAGGCTTAGATTCAAATCCTTGCGAAACAAATGATTTAGTTGCAAATCAATGTGATGTAGAAGGTTTAGCTTCAAATCCATGCGATACACTAGATTTCGCTTCAAATCAATGCGATGTAGAAGGTTCTGGTTCAAATCCATACGACACATATGATTTAGCTTCAAATACTTGCGATATAAGTGATACAGCTTCAAAAGCTGGAGGAACAAACGAAGTAGCTTCAATTCCATGCGAAACAAATGATTTAGCTTCAAATCAATGCGAAGTAGAAGGCTTAGCTTCTAATTCATGCGAAACAAATGGTTTAGCTACAAATTCTTGTGATATCCATTATATAGCTACAACTGCATGCGAAACAAACGAGTTAGCATCAAATCCATGCGAAACACATGATTAAGCTTCAAATCAATGCGATGTAGAAGGTTTAGCTTCAAATCCATGCAAAATACGTGATTTATCTTCCAATTAATGCGAAGTAGAAGGCTTAGGTTCAAATCCGTGCGAATCAAATGGTTTAGCTTCAAATACTTGTGATATACGTTATTTAGATTTAACTGCATGCGCAACTAACGAGTTAGTTTCAAATCCATGCGAAACACTTGATTTAGCTGCAAATCAATGCGATGAAGAAGGTTTAGCTTCAAATCCATGCGAAACAAATGATATAGCTGCAAATCAATGCGATGTAGAAGGTTCTGCTTCAAACCCATACGACCCATATGATTTAGCTTCAAATACTTGTGATATAAGTGATACAGCTTCAAAAGCTGGAGGGACATACGAGGTAGATTCAATTCCACGCGAAACAAATGATTTAGCTTCAAATCAATGCGAAGTAGAAGGCGCAGCTACAAATCCATGCGAAAAAAATGGTTTAGCTACAAATACTTGTGATATAAATTATTTAGCTACAACTGCATGCGAAACTAACGAGTTAGCTTCAAATCCATGCGAAACACACGATTTATCTTCAAATCAATGCGATGTAGAAGGCTTAGCTTCAAATCCATGCGATACACATGATTTAGCTTCAAATCAATGCGATGTAGAAGGCTCAGCTTCAAATCCATGCGATACACAAGATTTAGCGTCAAATCAATGCGATGTAGTAGGTTCAGCTTCAAATCCATGCGACACATATGATTTAGCTTCAAATACTTGCGATATAAGTGATATAGCTTCAAAAGCTGTAGGAACAAACGAGGTAGCTTCAATTCCATGCGAGATACATGATTTAGCTTAAAATCAATGCGATGTAGAAGGTTTAGCTTCAAATCCATACGAAACACATGATTTAGCTTCAAATCAATTCGAAGGACAAGGCTTAGATTCAAATACATGCGAAACAAATGATTTAGCTTCAAATCAATGCGAAGTAGAAGGCTTAGCTTCAAATCCATGCAAAACAAATGGTTTAGATACAAATACTTGTGATATACATTATTTAGCTACAACTGCATGCGAAACAAACGAGTTAGCTTCAAATCCATGCGATACACATGATTTAGCTTCAAATACTTGCGATATAAGTGATATAGCTTCAAAGCTGTAGGAACAAACGAGGTAGCTTCAATTCCATTCGAGACACATGATTTAGCTTCAAGTCAATGCGATGTAGAAGGTTTAGCTTCAAATCCATACGAAACAAAAGATTTAGCTTCAAATCAATTCGAAGGCCAAGGCTTAGATTCACATTCATGCGAAACAAATGATTTAGCTGCAAATCAATGTGATGTAGAAGGTTTAGCTTCAAATCCATGCGATACACACGATTTAGCTTCAAATCAATGCGCTGTAGAAGGTTCAGCTTCAAATCCATGCGGCACACATGATTTAGCTTCAAATATTTGCGATATAAGTGATATAGTTTCAAATGGAGGCGAAACGAACGAGTTAGCTTCAAATCCATGCGAAACACATGTTTTAGCTGCAAATCAATGCGATGTAGAAGGATTAGCTTCAAATCCATGCGAAACACATTATTTAGCTGCAAATCAGTGCGAAGTAGAAGGGTCGGGTTCAAATCAATGCGATTCAAATGGTTCATCTTCAAATACTTGTGAAAGACATGATTTAGCTTCAACTGCATGTGAAACACATGATTTAGCTTCAAATCAATGCGATGTAGAAGGTTTAGCTTCAAATCCATGCAAAACACGTGATTTAACTTCCAATTAATGCGAAGTAGAAGGCTTAGCATGAAATCCATGCGAAATAAATGCTTTAGCTACAAATACTTGTGATATACGTTATTTAGATTTAACTGCATGCGCAACGAAAGAGTTAGCTTCAAATCCATGCGAAACACATGACTTAGCTGCAAATCAATGCGATGAAGAAGGTTTAGCTTCAAATCCATGCGAAACAAATGATTTAGCTTCAAATCAATGCGAAGTAGAAGGCTTAGCTTCAAATTCATGCGAAACAAATGGTTTAGCTACAAATACTTGTGATATCCATTATATAGCTACAACTGCATGCGAAACAAACGAGTTAGCATCAAATCCATGCGAAACACATGATTAAGCTTCAAATTAATGCGATGTAGTTGGTTTGCTTCAAATCCATGCGATACACAAGATTTAGCTTCAAATCAATGCGATGTAGTAGGTTCAGCTTCAAATCCATGCAATATAAATCATATAGCTTCAAAAGCAGGAGGAACAAACGAGGTAGCTTCAATTACATGCGAAACAAATGATTTAGCTTCAAATCAATGCGAAGTAGAAGGCGTAGCTACAAATCCATGCGAAAAAAATGGTTTAGCTACAAATACTTGTGATATACATTATTTAGCTACAACTGCATGCGAAACTAACGAGTTAGCTTCAAATCCATGCGAAACACACGATTTATCTTCAAATCAATGCGATGTAGAAGGCTTAGCTTCAAATGCATGCGATACACAAGATTTAGCTTCAAATCAATGCGATGTAGTAGGTTCAGCTTCAAATCCATGCGACACATATGATTTAGCTTCAAATACTTGCGATATAAGTGATATAGCTTCAAAAGCTGTAGGAACAAACGAAGTAGCTTCAATTCCATGCGAGACACATGATTTAGCTTAAAATCAATGCGATGTAGAAGGTTTAGCTTCAAATTCATACGATACACATGATTTAGCTTCAAATCAATTCGAAGGACAAGGCTTAGATTCAAATCCATGCGAAGCAAATGATTTAGCTTCAAATCAATGCGAATTAGAAGGCTAAGCTTTAAATCCATGCAAAACAAATCGTTTAGCTACAAATACTTGTGACATACATTATTTAGCTACAACTGCATGCGGAACGAACGAGTTAGCTTCAAATCCATGCGATTCACATGATTTAGATTCAAATCAATGCGATGTAGAAGGCTTTGCTTCAAATCCATGCGATACACAAGATTTAGCTTCAAATCAATGCGATGTAGTAGGTTCAGCTTCAAATCCATGCGACACATATGATTTAGCTTCAAATACTTGCGATATAAGTGATACAGCTTCAAAAGCTAGAGGGACATACGAGGTAGATTCAATTCCATGCGAAACAAATGATTTAGCTTCAAATCAATGCGAAGTAGAAGGCGTAGCTACAAATCCATGCGAAAAAAATGGGTTAGCTACAAATACTTGTGATATAAATTATTTAGCTACAACTGCATGCGAAACTAACGAGTTAGCTTCAAATCCATGCGAAACACACGATTTATCTTCAAATCAATGCGATGTAGAAGGCTTAGATTCAAATCCATGCGAAACAAATGATTTAGCTTCAAATGAATGCGAAGTAGAAGGCTTAGATTCAAATCCATGCAAAACAAATGGTTTAGCTACAAATCAATGCGATGTAGAAGGTTTAGCTTCAAATACTTGTGATATACGTTATTTAGATTTAACTGCATGCGCAACTAACGAGTTAGTTTCAAATCCATGCGAAACACTTGATTTAGCTGCAAATCAATGCGATGAAGAAGGTTTAGCTTCAAATCCATGCGAAACAAATGATATAGCTGCAAATCAATGCGATGTAGAAGGTTCTGCTTCAAACCCATACGACCCATATGATTTAGCTTCAAATACTTGTGATATAAGTGATACAGCTTCAAAAGCTGGAGGGACATACGAGGTAGATTCAATTCCACGCGAAACAAATGATTTAGCTTCAAATCAATGCGAAGTAGAAGGCGCAGCTACAAATCCATGCGAAAAAAATGGTTTAGCTACAAATACTTGTGATATAAATTATTTAGCTACAACTGCATGCGAAACTAACGAGTTAGCTTCAAATCCATGCGAAACACACGATTTATCTTCAAATCAATGCGATGTAGAAGGCTTAGCTTCAAATCCATGCGATACACATGATTTAGCTTCAAATCAATGCGATGTAGAAGGCTCAGCTTCAAATCCATGCGATACACAAGATTTAGCGTCAAATCAATGCGATGTAGTAGGTTCAGCTTCAAATCCATGCGACACATATGATTTAGCTTCAAATACTTGCGATATAAGTGATATAGCTTCAAAAGCTGTAGGAACAAACGAGGTAGCTTCAATTCCATGCGAGATACATGATTTAGCTTAAAATCAATGCGATGTAGAAGGTTTAGCTTCAAATCCATACGAAACACATGATTTAGCTTCAAATCAATTCGAAGGACAAGGCTTAGATTCAAATACATGCGAAACAAATGATTTAGCTTCAAATCAATGCGAAGTAGAAGGCTTAGCTTCAAATCCATGCAAAACAAATGGTTTAGATACAAATACTTGTGATATACATTATTTAGCTACAACTGCATGCGAAACAAACGAGTTAGCTTCAAATCCATGCGATACACATGATTTAGCTTCAAATACTTGCGATATAAGTGATATAGCTTCAAAAGCTGTAGGAACAAACGAGGTAGCTTCAATTCCATTCGAGACACATGATTTAGCTTCAAGTCAATGCGATGTAGAAGGTTTAGCTTCAAATCCATACGAAACATAAGATTTAGCTTCAAATCAATTCGAAGGCCAAGGCTTAGATTCACATTCATGCGAAACAAATGATTTAGCTGCAAATCAATGTGATGTAGAAGGTTTAGCTTCAAATCCATGCGATACACACGATTTAGCTTCAAATCAATGCGCTGTAGAAGGTTCAGCTTCAAATCCATGCGGCACACATGATTTAGCTTCAAATATTTGCGATATAAGTGATATAGTTTCAAATGGAGGCGAAACGAACGAGTTAGCTTCAAATCCATGCGAAACACATGTTTTAGCTGCAAATCAATGCGATGTAGAAGGATTAGCTTCAAATCCATGCGAAACACATTATTTAGCTGCAAATCAGTGCGAAGTAGAAGGGTCGGGTTCAAATCAATGCGATTCAAATGGTTCATCTTCAAATACTTGTGAAAGACATGATTTAGCTTCAACTGCATGTGAAACACATGATTTAGCTTCAAATCAATGCGATGTAGAAGGTTTAGCTTCAAATCCATGCAAAACACGTGATTTAACTTCCAATTAATGCGAAGTAGAAGGCTTAGCATGAAATCCATGCGAAATAAATGCTTTAGCTACAAATACTTGTGATATACGTTATTTAGATTTAACTGCATGCGCAACGAAAGAGTTAGCTTCAAATCCATGCGAAACACATGACTTAGCTGCAAATCAATGCGATGAAGAAGGTTTAGCTTCAAATCCATGCGAAACAAATGATTTAGCTTCAAATCAATGCGAAGTAGAAGGCTTAGCTTCAAATTCATGCGAAACAAATGGTTTAGCTACAAATACTTGTGATATCCATTATATAGCTACAACTGCATGCGAAACAAACGAGTTAGCATCAAATCCATGCGAAACACATGATTAAGCTTCAAATTAATGCGATGTAGTTGGTTTGCTTCAAATCCATGCGATACACAAGATTTAGCTTCAAATCAATGCGATGTAGTAGGTTCAGCTTCAAATCCATGCAATATAAATCATATAGCTTCAAAAGCAGGAGGAACAAACGAGGTAGCTTCAATTACATGCGAAACAAATGATTTAGCTTCAAATCAATGCGAAGTAGAAGGCGTAGCTACAAATCCATGCGAAAAAAATGGTTTAGCTACAAATACTTGTGATATACATTATTTAGCTACAACTGCATGCGAAACTAACGAGTTAGCTTCAAATCCATGCGAAACACACGATTTATCTTCAAATCAATGCGATGTAGAAGGCTTAGCTTCAAATGCATGCGATACACAAGATTTAGCTTCAAATCAATGCGATGTAGTAGGTTCAGCTTCAAATCCATGCGACACATATGATTTAGCTTCAAATACTTGCGATATAAGTGATATAGCTTCAAAAGCTGTAGGAACAAACGAAGTAGCTTCAATTCCATGCGAGACACATGATTTAGCTTAAAATCAATGCGATGTAGAAGGTTTAGCTTCAAATTCATACGATACACATGATTTAGCTTCAAATCAATTCGAAGGACAAGGCTTAGATTCAAATCCATGCGAAGCAAATGATTTAGCTTCAAATCAATGCGAATTAGAAGGCTAAGCTTTAAATCCATGCAAAACAAATCGTTTAGCTACAAATACTTGTGACATACATTATTTAGCTACAACTGCATGCGGAACGAACGAGTTAGCTTCAAATCCATGCGATTCACATGATTTAGATTCAAATCAATGCGATGTAGAAGGCTTTGCTTCAAATCCATGCGATACACAAGATTTAGCTTCAAATCAATGCGATGTAGTAGGTTCAGCTTCAAATCCATGCGACACATATGATTTAGCTTCAAATACTTGCGATATAAGTGATACAGCTTCAAAAGCTAGAGGGACATACGAGGTAGATTCAATTCCATGCGAAACAAATGATTTAGCTTCAAATCAATGCGAAGTAGAAGGCGTAGCTACAAATCCATGCGAAAAAAATGGGTTAGCTACAAATACTTGTGATATAAATTATTTAGCTACAACTGCATGCGAAACTAACGAGTTAGCTTCAAATCCATGCGAAACACACGATTTATCTTCAAATCAATGCGATGTAGAAGGCTTAGATTCAAATCCATGCGAAACAAATGATTTAGCTTCAAATGAATGCGAAGTAGAAGGCTTAGATTCAAATCCATGCAAAACAAATGGTTTAGCTACAAATCAATGCGATGTAGAAGGTTTAGCTTCAAATCCATGCGAAACACATGATTTAGCTGCAAATCAATGCGATTTATAAGGTTTAGATTCAAATCCGTGCGATACACTAGATTTAGCTTCAAATCAATGCGATGTAGAAGGTTTAGCTTCAAATCCATGCGAAACACATGATTTAGCTGCAAATCAATGCGATGAAGAAGGTTTAGCTTCAAATCCATGCAAAACAAATGGTTTAGCTACAAATACTTGTGATATACATTATTTAGCTACAACTGCATGCGAAACAAACGAGTTAGCTTCAAATCCATGCGATACACATGATTTAGCTTCAAATACTTGTGATATAAGTGATATAGCTTCAAAAGCTGTAGGAACAAACGAGGTAGCTTCAATTCCATGCGAGACACATGATTTAGCTTAAAATCAATGCGATGTAGAAGGTTTTCCTTCAAATCCATACGAAACACATGATTTAGCTTCAAATCAATTCGAAGGACAAGGCTTAGATTCAAATCCATGCGAAACAAATGGTTTAGCTACAAATACTTGTGATATACATTATTTAGCTACAACTGCATGCGAAACGAACGAGTTAGCTTCAAATCCATGCGATACACATGATTTAGCTTCAAATCATGCGATGCAGAAGGCTTAGCTTCAAATCCATGCGATACACAAGATTTAGCTTCAAATCAATGCGATGTAGTAGGTTCAGCTTCAAATCCATGCGACACATATGATTTAGCTTCAAATACTTGCGATATAAGTGATAGAGCTTCAAAAGCTGTAGGAACAAACGAGGTAGCTTCAATTCCATGCCAGACACATGATTTAGCTTAAAATCAATGCGATGTAGAAGGTTCTACTTCAAATCCATACGACACATATGATTTAGCTTCAAATACTTCCGGTATAAGTGATATATCTTCAAAAGCTGGAGGAACAAGCGAGGTAGCTTCAATTCCATACGAAACACATGATTTAGCTTCAAATCAATTCGAAGGACAAGGCTTAGCTTCAAATTCATGGAAAATAAATGGTTTAGCTACAAATACTTGTGATATACATTATTTAGCTACAACTGCATGCGAAACAAACGAGTTAGCATCAAATCCATGCGGAACACATGATTAAGCTTCAAATCAATACGATGAAGATGGTTTTCTTCAAATCCATGCGATACACAAGATTTAGCTTCAAATCAATGCGATGTAGAAGGTTCTGCTTCAAACCCATACGACCCATATGATTTAGCTTCAAATACTTGCGATATAAGTGATACAGGTTCAAAAGCTGGAGGGACATACGAGGTAGATTCAATTCCATGCGAAACAAATGATTTAGCTTCAAATCAATGCGAAGTAGAAGGCGTAGCTACAAATCCATGCGAAAAAAATTGTTTAGCTACAAATACTTGTGATATACATTATTTAGCTACAACTGCATGCGAAACTAACGAGTTAGCTTCAAATCCATGCGAAACACACGATTTATCTTCAAATCAATGCGATGTAGAAGGCTTAGATTCAAATCCCTGCGAAACAAATGATTTAGCTTCAAATGAATGCGAAGTAGAAGGCTTAGATTCAAATCCATGCAAAACAAATGGTTTAGCTACAAATCAATGCGATGTAGAAGGTTTAGCTTCAAATCCATGCGAGACACATGATTTAGCTTAAAATCAATGCGATGTAGAAGGTTTAGGTTCAAATCCATACGAAACACATGATTTAGCTTCAAATCAATTCGAAGGACAAGACTTAGTTTCAAATCCATGCGAAACAAATGATTTAGCTTCAAATGAATGCGAAGTAGAAGGCTTAGATTGAAATCCATGCAAAACAAATGGTTTAGCTACAAATCAATGCGATGTAGAAGGTTTAGCTTCAAATCCATGCGAAACACATGATTTAGCTGCAAATCAATGCGATCTATAAGGTTTAGATTCAAATCCGTGCGATACACTACATTTAGCTTCAAATCAATGCGATGTAGTAGGTTCAGCTTCAAATCCATGCGACACATATGATTTGGCTTCCAATACTTGCGATATAAGTGATATAGCTTCAAAAGCTGTAGGAACAAACGAGGTAGCTTCAATTCCAAGCGAGACACATGATTTAGCTTAAAATCAATGCGATGTAGAAGGTTTAGCTTCAAATCCATACGAAACACATGATTTAGCTTCAAATCAATTCGAAGGACAAGGCTTAGATTCAAATCCATGCGAAACAGATGGTTTAGCTACAAATACTTGTGATATACATTATTTAGCTACAACTGCATGCGAAACGAACGAGTTAGCTTCAAATCCATGCGATGCACATGATTTAGCTTCAAATCATGCGATGCAGAAGGCTTAGCTTCAAATCCATGCGATACACAAGATTTAGCTTCAAATCAATGCGATGTAGAAGGTTCTGCTTCAAACCCATACGACCCATATGATTTAGCTTCAAATACTTGCGATATAAGTGATACAGGTTCAAAAGCTGGAGGGACATACGAGGTAGATTCAATTCCATGCGAAACAAATGATTTAGCTTAAAATCAATGCGAAGTAGAAGGCGTAGCTACAAATCCATGCGAAAAAAATGGTTTAGCTACAAATACTTGTGATATAAATTATTTAGCTACAACTGCATGCGAAACTAACGAGTTAGCTTCAAATCCATGCGAAACACACGATTTATCTTCAAATCAATGCGATGTAGAAGGCTTAGATTCAAATCCCTGCGAAACAAATGATTTAGCTTCAAATGAATGCGAAGTAGAAGGCTTAGATTCAAATCCATGCAAAACAAATGGTTTAGCTACAAATCAATGCGATGTAGAAGGTTTAGCTTCAAATCCATGCGAGACACATGATTTAGCTTAAAATCAATGCGATGTAGAAGGTTTAGCTTCAAATCCATACGAAACACATGATTTAGCTTCAAAACAATTCGAAGGACAAGACTTAGATTCAAATCCATGCGAAACACATGATTTAGCTGCAAATCAATGCGATCTATATGGTTTAGATTCAAATCCGTGCGATACACTAGATTTAGCTTCAAATCATTGCGATGTAGAAGGTTTAGCTTCAAATCCATGCGAAACACATGATTTAGATGCAAATCAATGCGATGAAGAAGGTTTAGCTTCAAATCCATGCGATACACTAGATTTAGCTTCAAAACAATGCGATGTAGAAGGATCTGCTTCAATTCCATACGACACATATGATTTAGCTTCAAATACTTGCGACATAAGTGATACAGCTTCAAAAGCTGGAGGAACAAACGAGGTAGCTTCAATTCCATGCGAAACAAATGATTTAGCTTCAAATCAATGCGAAGTAGAAGGCTTAGCTTCAAATTCATGCGAAACAAATGGTTTAGCTACAAATACTTGTGATATACATTATTTAGCTACAACTGCATGCGAAACTAACGAGTTAGCTTCAAATCCATGCGAAACACACGATTTATCTTCAAATCAATGCGATGTAGAAGGCTTAGCTTCAAATGCATGCGATACACAAGATTTAGCTTCAAATCAATGCGATGTAGTAGGTTCAGCTTCAAATCCATGCGACACATATGATTTAGCTTCAAATACTTGCGATATAAGTGATATAGCTTCAAAAGCTGTAGGAACAAACGAAGTAGCTTCAATTCCATGCGAGACACATGATTTAGCTTAAAATCAATGCGATGTAGAAGGTTTAGCTTCAAATTCATACGATACACATGATTTAGCTTCAAATCAATTCGAAGGACAAGGCTTAGATTCAAATCCATGCGAAGCAAATGATTTAGCTTCAAATCAATGCGAATTAGAAGGCTAAGCTTTAAATCCATGCAAAACAAATCGTTTAGCTACAAATACTTGTGACATACATTATTTAGCTACAACTGCATGCGGAACGAACGAGTTAGCTTCAAATCCATGCGATTCACATGATTTAGATTCAAATCAATGCGATGTAGAAGGCTTTGCTTCAAATCCATGCGATACACAAGATTTAGCTTCAAATCAATGCGATGTAGTAGGTTCAGCTTCAAATCCATGCGACACATATGATTTAGCTTCAAATACTTGCGATATAAGTGATACAGCTTCAAAAGCTAGAGGGACATACGAGGTAGATTCAATTCCATGCGAAACAAATGATTTAGCTTCAAATCAATGCGAAGTAGAAGGCGTAGCTACAAATCCATGCGAAAAAAATGGGTTAGCTACAAATACTTGTGATATAAATTATTTAGCTACAACTGCATGCGAAACTAACGAGTTAGCTTCAAATCCATGCGAAACACACGATTTATCTTCAAATCAATGCGATGTAGAAGGCTTAGATTCAAATCCATGCGAAACAAATGATTTAGCTTCAAATGAATGCGAAGTAGAAGGCTTAGATTCAAATCCATGCAAAACAAATGGTTTAGCTACAAATCAATGCGATGTAGAAGGTTTAGCTTCAAATCCATGCGAAACACATGATTTAGCTGCAAATCAATGCGATTTATAAGGTTTAGATTCAAATCCGTGCGATACACTAGATTTAGCTTCAAATCAATGCGATGTAGAAGGTTTTGCTTCAAATCCATGCGAAACACATGATTTAGCTGCAAATCAATGCGATGAAGAAGGTTTAGCTTCAAATCCATGCAAAACAAATGGTTTAGCTACAAATACTTGTGATATACATTATTTAGCTACAACTGCATGCGAAACAAACGAGTTAGCTTCAAATCCATGCGATACACATGATTTAGCTTCAAATACTTGTGATATAAGTGATATAGCTTCAAAAGCTGTAGGAACAAACGAGGTAGCTTCAATTCCATGCGAGACACATGATTTAGCTTAAAATCAATGCGATGTAGAAGGTTTTCCTTCAAATCCATACGAAACACATGATTTAGCTTCAAATCAATTCGAAGGACAAGGCTTAGATTCAAATCCATGCGAAACAAATGGTTTAGCTACAAATACTTGTGATATACATTATTTAGCTACAACTGCATGCGAAACGAACGAGTTAGCTTCAAATCCATGCGATACACATGATTTAGCTTCAAATCATGCGATGCAGAAGGCTTAGCTTCAAATCCATGCGATACACAAGATTTAGCTTCAAATCAATGCGATGTAGTAGGTTCAGCTTCAAATCCATGCGACACATATGATTTAGCTTCAAATACTTGCGATATAAGTGATAGAGCTTCAAAAGCTGTAGGAACAAACGAGGTAGCTTCAATTCCATGCCAGACACATGATTTAGCTTAAAATCAATGCGATGTAGAAGGTTCTACTTCAAATCCATACGACACATATGATTTAGCTTCAAATACTTCCGGTATAAGTGATATATCTTCAAAAGCTGGAGGAACAAGCGAGGTAGCTTCAATTCCATACGAAACACATGATTTAGCTTCAAATCAATTCGAAGGACAAGGCTTAGCTTCAAATTCATGGAAAATAAATGGTTTAGCTACAAATACTTGTGATATACATTATTTAGCTACAACTGCATGCGAAACAAACGAGTTAGCATCAAATCCATGCGGAACACATGATTAAGCTTCAAATCAATACGATGAAGATGGTTTTCTTCAAATCCATGCGATACACAAGATTTAGCTTCAAATCAATGCGATGTAGAAGGTTCTGCTTCAAACCCATACGACCCATATGATTTAGCTTCAAATACTTGCGATATAAGTGATACAGGTTCAAAAGCTGGAGGGACATACGAGGTAGATTCAATTCCATGCGAAACAAATGATTTAGCTTCAAATCAATGCGAAGTAGAAGGCGTAGCTACAAATCCATGCGAAAAAAATGGTTTAGCTACAAATACTTGTGATATACATTATTTAGCTACAACTGCATGCGAAACTAACGAGTTAGCTTCAAATCCATGCGAAACACACGATTTATCTTCAAATCAATGCGATGTAGAAGGCTTAGATTCAAATCCCTGCGAAACAAATGATTTAGCTTCAAATGAATGCGAAGTAGAAGGCTTAGATTCAAATCCATGCAAAACAAATGGTTTAGCTACAAATCAATGCGATGTAGAAGGTTTAGCTTCAAATCCATGCGAGACACATGATTTAGCTTAAAATCAATGCGATGTAGAAGGTTTAGGTTCAAATCCATACGAAACACATGATTTAGCTTCAAATCAATTCGAAGGACAAGACTTAGTTTCAAATCCATGCGAAACAAATGATTTAGCTTCAAATGAATGCGAAGTAGAAGGCTTAGATTGAAATCCATGCAAAACAAATGGTTTAGCTACAAATCAATGCGATGTAGAAGGTTTAGCTTCAAATCCATGCGAAACACATGATTTAGCTGCAAATCAATGCGATCTATAAGGTTTAGATTCAAATCCGTGCGATACACTACATTTAGCTTCAAATCAATGCGATGTAGTAGGTTCAGCTTCAAATCCATGCGACACATATGATTTGGCTTCCAATACTTGCGATATAAGTGATATAGCTTCAAAAGCTGTAGGAACAAACGAGGTAGCTTCAATTCCAAGCGAGACACATGATTTAGCTTAAAATCAATGCGATGTAGAAGGTTTAGCTTCAAATCCATACGAAACACATGATTTAGCTTCAAATCAATTCGAAGGACAAGGCTTAGATTCAAATCCATGCGAAACAGATGGTTTAGCTACAAATACTTGTGATATATATTATTTAGCTACAACTGCATGCGAAACGAACGAGTTAGCTTCAAATCCATGCGATGCACATGATTTAGCTTCAAATCATGCGATGCAGAAGGCTTAGCTTCAAATCCATGCGATACACAAGATTTAGCTTCAAATCAATGCGATGTAGAAGGTTCTGCTTCAAACCCATACGACCCATATGATTTAGCTTCAAATACTTGCGATATAAGTGATACAGGTTCAAAAGCTGGAGGGACATACGAGGTAGATTCAATTCCATGCGAAACAAATGATTTAGCTTAAAATCAATGCGAAGTAGAAGGCGTAGCTACAAATCCATGCGAAAAAAATGGTTTAGCTACAAATACTTGTGATATAAATTATTTAGCTACAACTGCATGCGAAACTAACGAGTTAGCTTCAAATCCATGCGAAACACACGATTTATCTTCAAATCAATGCGATGTAGAAGGCTTAGATTCAAATCCCTGCGAAACAAATGATTTAGCTTCAAATGAATGCGAAGTAGAAGGCTTAGATTCAAATCCATGCAAAACAAATGGTTTAGCTACAAATCAATGCGATGTAGAAGGTTTAGCTTCAAATCCATGCGAGACACATGATTTAGCTTAAAATCAATGCGATGTAGAAGGTTTAGCTTCAAATCCATACGAAACACATGATTTAGCTTCAAAACAATTCGAAGGACAAGACTTAGATTCAAATCCATGCGAAACACATGATTTAGCTGCAAATCAATGCGATCTATATGGTTTAGATTCAAATCCGTGCGATACACTAGATTTAGCTTCAAATCATTGCGATGTAGAAGGTTTAGCTTCAAATCCATGCGAAACACATGATTTAGATGCAAATCAATGCGATGAAGAAGGTTTAGCTTCAAATCCATGCGATACACTAGATTTAGCTTCAAAACAATGCGATGTAGAAGGATCTGCTTCAATTCCATACGACACATATGATTTAGCTTCAAATACTTGCGACATAAGTGATACAGCTTCAAAAGCTGGAGGAACAAACGAGGTAGCTTCAATTCCATGCGAAACAAATGATTTAGCTTCAAATCAATGCGAAGTAGAAGGCTTAGCTTCAAATTCATGCGAAACAAATGGTTTAGCTACAAATACTTGTGATATACATTATATAGCTACAACTGCATGCGAAACGAACGAGTTAACTTCAAATCCATGCGATACACATGATTTAGCTTCAAATAATGCGATGCAGAAGGCTTAGCTTCAAATACATGCGATACACAAGATTTAGCTTCAAATCAATGCGATGTAGTAGGTTCAGCTTCAAATCCATGCGACACATATGATTTAGCTTCAAATACTTGCGATATAAGTGATATAGCTTCAAAAGCTGTAGGAACAAACGAGGTAGCTTCAATTCCATGCGAGACACATGATTTAGCTTAAAATCAATGCGATGTAGAAGGTTTAGCTTCAAATCCATGCGAAACACATGATTTAGCTGCAAATCAATGCGATCTATAAGGTTTAGATTCAAATCCGTGCGATACACTAGATTTAGCTTCAAATCAATGCGATGTAGTAGGTTCAGCTTCAAATCCATGCGACACATATGATTTGGCTTCCAATACTTGCGATATAAGTGATATAGCTTCAAAAGCTGTAGGAACAAACGAGGTAGCTTCAATTCCAAGCGAGACACATGATTTAGCTTAAAATCAATGCGATGTAGAAGGTTTAGCTTCAAATCCATACGAAACACATGATTTAGCTTCAAATCAATTCGAAGGACAAGGCTTAGATTCAAATCCATGCGAAACAGATGGTTTAGCTACAAATACTTGTGATATACATTATTTAGCTACAACTGCATGCGAAACGAACGAGTTAGCTTCAAATCCATGCGATGCACATGATTTAGCTTCAAATCATGCGATGCAGAAGGCTTAGCTTCAAATCCATGCGATACACAAGATTTAGCTTCAAATCAATGCGATGTAGAAGGTTCTGCTTCAAACCCATACGACCCATATGATTTAGCTTCAAATACTTGCGATATAAGTGATACAGGTTCAAAAGCTGGAGGGACATACGAGGTAGATTCAATTCCATGCGAAACAAATGATTTAGCTTAAAATCAATGCGAAGTAGAAGGCGTAGCTACAAATCCATGCGAAAAAAATGGTTTAGCTACAAATACTTGTGATATAAATTATTTAGCTACAACTGCATGCGAAACTAACGAGTTAGCTTCAAATCCATGCGAAACACACGATTTATCTTCAAATCAATGCGATGTAGAAGGCTTAGATTCAAATCCCTGCGAAACAAATGATTTAGCTTCAAATGAATGCGAAGTAGAAGGCTTAGATTCAAATCCATGCAAAACAAATGGTTTAGCTACAAATCAATGCGATGTAGAAGGTTTAGCTTCAAATCCATGCGAGACACATGATTTAGCTTAAAATCAATGCGATGTAGAAGGTTTAGCTTCAAATCCATACGAAACACATGATTTAGCTTCAAAACAATTCGAAGGACAAGACTTAGATTCAAATCCATGCGAAACACATGATTTAGCTGCAAATCAATGCGATCTATATGGTTTAGATTCAAATCCGTGCGATACACTAGATTTAGCTTCAAATCATTGCGATGTAGAAGGTTTAGCTTCAAATCCATGCGAAACACATGATTTAGATGCAAATCAATGCGATGAAGAAGGTTTAGCTTCAAATCCATGCGATACACTAGATTTAGCTTCAAAACAATGCGATGTAGAAGGATCTGCTTCAATTCCATACGACACATATGATTTAGCTTCAAATACTTGCGACATAAGTGATACAGCTTCAAAAGCTGGAGGAACAAACGAGGTAGCTTCAATTCCATGCGAAACAAATGATTTAGCTTCAAATCAATGCGAAGTAGAAGGCTTAGCTTCAAATTCATGCGAAACAAATGGTTTAGCTACAAATACTTGTGATATACATTATATAGCTACAACTGCATGCGAAACGAACGAGTTAACTTCAAATCCATGCGATACACATGATTTAGCTTCAAATAATGCGATGCAGAAGGCTTAGCTTCAAATACATGCGATACACAAGATTTAGCTTCAAATCAATGCGATGTAGTAGGTTCAGCTTCAAATCCATGCGACACATATGATTTAGCTTCAAATACTTGCGATATAAGTGATATAGCTTCAAAAGCTGTAGGAACAAACGAGGTAGCTTCAATTCCATGCGAGACACATGATTTAGCTTAAAATCAATGCGATGTAGAAGGTTTAGCTTCAAATCCATACGAAACATATGATTTAGCTTCAAATCAATTCGAAGGCCAAGGCTTAGATTCACATCCATGCGAAACAAATGATTTAGCTGCAAATCAATGTGATGTAGAAGGTTTAGCTTCAAATCCATGCGATACACACGATTTAGCTTCAAATCAATGCGCTGTAGAAGGTTCAGCTTCAAATCCATGCGGCACATATGATTTAGCTTCAAATATTTGCGATATAAGTGATATAGTTTCAAATGGAGGCGAAACGAACGAGTTAGCTTCAAATCCATGCGAAACACATGATTTAGCTGCAAATCAATGCGATGTAGAAGGTTTAGCTTCAAATCCATGCGAAACACATTATTTAGCTGCAAATCAGTGCGAAGTAGAAGGTTTAGCTTCAAATCCATGCAAAACACGTTATTTAACTTCCAATTAATGCGAAGTAGAAGGCTTAGCATCAAATCCATGCGAATCAAATGCTTTAGCTTCAAATACTTGTTATATACGTTATTTAGATTTAACTGCATGCGCAACGAACGAGTTAACTTCAAATCCATGCGAAACACATGATTTATCTGCAAATCAATGCGATGAAGAAGGTTTAGCTTCAAATCCATGCGAAACAAATGATTTAGCTTCAAATCAATGCGATGTAGAAGGTTTTGCTTCAAACCCATACGACCCATATGATTTAGCTTCAAATACTTGCGATATAAGTGATACAGCTTCAAAAGCTGGAGGGACATACGAGGTAGCTTCAATTCCATGCGAAACAAATGATTTAGCTTCAAATCAATGCGAAGTAGAAGGCTTAGCTTCAAATTCATGCGAAACAAATGGTTTAGCTACAAATACTTGTGATATACATTATATAGCTACAACTGCATGCGAAACGAACGAGTTAACTTCAAATCCATGCGATACACATGATTTAGCTTCAAATAATGCGATGCAGAAGGCTTAGCTTCAAATACATGCGATACACAAGATTTAGCTTCAAATCAATGCGATGTAGTAGGTTCAGCTTCAAATCCATGCGACACATATGATTTAGCTTCAAATACTTGCGATATAAGTGATATAGCTTCAAAAGCTGTAGGAACAAACGAGGTAGCTTCAATTCCATGCGAGACACATGATTTAGCTTAAAATCAATGCGATGTAGAAGGTTTAGCTTCAAATCCATGCGAAACACATGATTTAGCTGCAAATCAATGCGATCTATAAGGTTTAGATTCAAATCCGTGCGATACACTAGATTTAGCTTCAAATCAATGCGATGTAGTAGGTTCAGCTTCAAATCCATGCGACACATATGATTTGGCTTCCAATACTTGCGATATAAGTGATATAGCTTCAAAAGCTGTAGGAACAAACGAGGTAGCTTCAATTCCAAGCGAGACACATGATTTAGCTTAAAATCAATGCGATGTAGAAGGTTTAGCTTCAAATCCATACGAAACACATGATTTAGCTTCAAATCAATTCGAAGGACAAGGCTTAGATTCAAATCCATGCGAAACAGATGGTTTAGCTACAAATACTTGTGATATACATTATTTAGCTACAACTGCATGCGAAACGAACGAGTTAGCTTCAAATCCATGCGATGCACATGATTTAGCTTCAAATCATGCGATGCAGAAGGCTTAGCTTCAAATCCATGCGATACACAAGATTTAGCTTCAAATCAATGCGATGTAGAAGGTTCTGCTTCAAACCCATACGACCCATATGATTTAGCTTCAAATACTTGCGATATAAGTGATACAGGTTCAAAAGCTGGAGGGACATACGAGGTAGATTCAATTCCATGCGAAACAAATGATTTAGCTTAAAATCAATGCGAAGTAGAAGGCGTAGCTACAAATCCATGCGAAAAAAATGGTTTAGCTACAAATACTTGTGATATAAATTATTTAGCTACAACTGCATGCGAAACTAACGAGTTAGCTTCAAATCCATGCGAAACACACGATTTATCTTCAAATCAATGCGATGTAGAAGGCTTAGATTCAAATCCCTGCGAAACAAATGATTTAGCTTCAAATGAATGCGAAGTAGAAGGCTTAGATTCAAATCCATGCAAAACAAATGGTTTAGCTACAAATCAATGCGATGTAGAAGGTTTAGCTTCAAATCCATGCGAGACACATGATTTAGCTTAAAATCAATGCGATGTAGAAGGTTTAGCTTCAAATCCATACGAAACACATGATTTAGCTTCAAAACAATTCGAAGGACAAGACTTAGATTCAAATCCATGCGAAACACATGATTTAGCTGCAAATCAATGCGATCTATATGGTTTAGATTCAAATCCGTGCGATACACTAGATTTAGCTTCAAATCATTGCGATGTAGAAGGTTTAGCTTCAAATCCATGCGAAACACATGATTTAGATGCAAATCAATGCGATGAAGAAGGTTTAGCTTCAAATCCATGCGATACACTAGATTTAGCTTCAAAACAATGCGATGTAGAAGGATCTGCTTCAATTCCATACGACACATATGATTTAGCTTCAAATACTTGCGACATAAGTGATACAGCTTCAAAAGCTGGAGGAACAAACGAGGTAGCTTCAATTCCATGCGAAACAAATGATTTAGCTTCAAATCAATGCGAAGTAGAAGGCTTAGCTTCAAATTCATGCGAAACAAATGGTTTAGCTACAAATACTTGTGATATACATTATATAGCTACAACTGCATGCGAAACGAACGAGTTAACTTCAAATCCATGCGATACACATGATTTAGCTTCAAATAATGCGATGCAGAAGGCTTAGCTTCAAATACATGCGATACACAAGATTTAGCTTCAAATCAATGCGATGTAGTAGGTTCAGCTTCAAATCCATGCGACACATATGATTTAGCTTCAAATACTTGCGATATAAGTGATATAGCTTCAAAAGCTGTAGGAACAAACGAGGTAGCTTCAATTCCATGCGAGACACATGATTTAGCTTAAAATCAATGCGATGTAGAAGGTTTAGCTTCAAATCCATACGAAACACATGATTTAGCTTCAAATCAATTCGAAGGACAAGACTTAGATTCAAATACATGCGAAACAAATGATTTAGCTCCAAATGAATGCGAAGTAGAAGGCTTAGCTTCAAATCCATGCAAAACAAATGGTTTAGCTACAAATACTTGTGATATACATTATTTAGCTACAACTGCATGCGAAACTAACGAGTTAGCTTCAAATCCATGCGAAACACACGATTTATCTTCAAATCAATGCGATGTAGAAGGTTTAGCTTCAAATCAATAAGAGGTAGAAGGTTTAGCTTCAAATCAATAGAATATAGAAGGTTTAACTTCAAATCAATGCGATGTAGGAGGTTTAGCTTCAAATCCATACGAAACACATGATTTAGCTTCAAATCAATGCGAAGTAGAAGGCTTAGCTTCAAATCCATGCGCAACAAATGGTTTAGCTTCCAATACTTGTGATATACATGACTTAGCTTCAACTGCATGCGAAACAAACGGGTCAGCTTCAAATCCAAGCGCAGTAGAAGGCTTGGCTTCAAATCCATGCGAAACGAATGATTTAGCTTCAAATACTTGCCTTATAAATGAAATAGCTTCAAATACAGGCGAAACGGACGAGTTACCTTCAACTGCATGCGAAACACATGATTTAGCTTCAAATCAATGCGATGTAGAAGGTTTAGCTTCAAAACCATGCAAAACGCGTGATTTAACTTCCAATTAATGCGAAGTAGAAGGCTTAACTTCAAATCCATGCGAATCAAATGGTTTAGATACAAATACTTGTGATATACGTTATTTGGATTTAACTGCATGCGCAACGAACGAGTTAGCTATAAAACCATGCGAAACACATGATTTAGCTGCAAATCAATGCGATATAGAAGGTTCAGCTTCAAAACAATAACAGGTAGAAGCTTTAGCTTCAAATCAATAGAATGTAGAAGGTTTAGCTTCAAATCAATGCGATGTAGAAGGTTCAGCTTCAAATCCATACGAAACACATGATTTAGCTTCAAATCAATTCGAAGGACAAGGCTTAGATTCAAATCCATGCGAAACAAATGATTTAGCTTCAAATCAATGCGAAGTAGAAGGCTTAGCTTCAAATTCATGGGAAGAAATGGTTTAGCTACAAATACTTGTGATATACATTATTTAGCTACAACTGCATGCGAAACAAACGAGGTAGCATCAAATCCATGCGATACACATGATTTAGCTTCAAATCAATGCGATGTAGAAGGCTTAGCTTCAAATCCATGCGATACACAAGATTTAGCTTCAAATCAATGCGATGTAGTAGGTTCAGCTTCAAATCCATACGAAACAAATGATTTAGCTCCAAATCAATTCGAAGGACAAGGCTTAGATTCAAATCCATTCGAAACAAATGATTTAGCTTCAAATCAATGCGATGTAGAAGGTTTAGCTTCAAATCCATGCGATACACAAGGTTTAGCTTCAAATCAATTCGAAGGGCAAGGCTTAGATTCAAATCCTTGCGAAACAAATGATTTAGTTGCAAATCAATGTGATGTAGAAGGTTTAGCTTCAAATCCATGCGATACACTAGATTTCGCTTCAAATCAATGCGATGTAGAAGGTTCTGGTTCAAATCCATACGACACATATGATTTAGCTTCAAATACTTGCGATATAAGTGATACAGCTTCAAAAGCTGGAGGAACAAACGAAGTAGCTTCAATTCCATGCGAAACAAATGATTTAGCTTCAAATCAATGCGAAGTAGAAGGCTTAGCTTCTAATTCATGCGAAACAAATGGTTTAGCTACAAATTCTTGTGATATCCATTATATAGCTACAACTGCATGCGATACAAACGAGTTAGCATCAAATCCATGCGAGACACATGATTTAGCTTCAAATCAATGCGAAGTAGAAGGCTTAGCTTCAAATTCATGGGAAACAAATGGTTTAGCTACAAATCAATGCGAAGTAGAAGGAGTAGCTTAAATCGATGCGAAACAAATGGTTTAGCTACAAATACTTGAGATATTCATTATTTAGCTACAACTGCATGCGAAACTACCGAGTTAGCTTCAAATCCATGCGAATCACACGATTTATCTTCAAATCAATGCGATGTAGAAGGTTTAGCTTCAAATCCATGCGATACACTAGATTTAGCTTCAAAACAATGCGATGTAGAAGGATCTGCTTCAAATCCATACGACACATATGATTTAGCTTCAAATACTTGCGATATAAGTGATACAGCTACAAAAGCAGGAGGAACAAACGAGGTAGCTTCAATTCCATGCGAAACAAATGATTTAGCTTCAAATACTTGCGATATAAGTGATACATCTTCAAAAGCTGGAGGAACAAACGAGGTAGCTTCAATTCCATGCGAAACAAATGATTTAGCTTCAAATCAATGCGAAGTAGAAGGCTTAGCTTCAAATTCATGCGAAACAAATGGTTTAGCTACAAATACTTGTGATATACATTATATAGCTACAACTGCATGCGAAACAAACGAGTTAGCATCAAATCCATGCGAAACACATGATTAAGCTTCAAATCAATGCGATGTAGATGGTTTGCTTCAAATCCATGCGATACACAAGATTTAGCTTAAAATCAATGCGATGTAGAAGCTTTAGCTTCAAATCCACGCGATACACTAGATTTAGCTTCAAATCAATGCGATGTAGAAGGCTTAGCTTCAAATCCATGCGATACACAAGATTTAGCTTCAAATCAATGCGATGTAGTAGGTTCAGCTTCAAATCCATGCGACACATATGATTTAGCTTCCAATACTTGCGATATAAGTGATATAGCTTCAAAAGCTGTAGGAACAAACGAGGTAGCTTCAATTCCATGCGAGACACATGATTTAGCTTAAAATCAATGCGATGTAGAAGGTTTAGCTTCAAATCCATACGAAACACATGATTTAGCTTCAAATCAATTCGAAGGACAAGACTTAGATTCAAATACATGCGAAACAAATGATTTAGCTCCAAATGAATGCGAAGTAGAAGGCTTAGCTTCAAATCCATGCAAAACAAATGGTTTAGCTACAAATACTTGTGATATACATTATTTAGCTACAACTGCATGCGAAACTAACGAGTTAGCTTCAAATCCATGCGAAACACACGATTTATCTTCAAATCAATGCGATGTAGAAGGTTTAGCTTCAAATCAATAAGAGGTAGAAGGTTTAGCTTCAAATCAATAGAATATAGAAGGTTTAACTTCAAATCAATGCGATGTAGGAGGTTTAGCTTCAAATCCATACGAAACACATGATTTAGCTTCAAATCAATGCGAAGTAGAAGGCTTAGCTTCAAATCCATGCGCAACAAATGGTTTAGCTTCCAATACTTGTGATATACATGACTTAGCTTCAACTGCATGCGAAACAAACGGGTCAGCTTCAAATCCAAGCGCAGTAGAAGGCTTGGCTTCAAATCCATGCGAAACGAATGATTTAGCTTCAAATACTTGCCTTATAAATGAAATAGCTTCAAATACAGGCGAAACGGACGAGTTACCTTCAACTGCATGCGAAACACATGATTTAGCTTCAAATCAATGCGATGTAGAAGGTTTAGCTTCAAAACCATGCAAAACGCGAGATTTAACTTCCAATTAATGCGAAGTAGAAGGCTTAACTTCAAATCCATGCGAATCAAATGGTTTAGATACAAATACTTGTGATATACGTTATTTGGATTTAACTGCATGCGCAACGAACGAGTTAGCTATAAAACCATGCGAAACACATGATTTAGCTGCAAATCAATGCGATATAGAAGGTTCAGCTTCAAAACAATAACAGGTAGAAGGTTTAGCTTCAAATCAATAGAATGTAGAAGGTTTAGCTTCAAATCAATGCGATGTAGAAGGTTCAGCTTCAAATCCATACGAAACACATGATTTAGCTTCAAATCAATTCGAAGGACAAGGCTTAGATTCAAATCCATGCGAAACAAATGATTTAGCTTCAAATCAATGCGAAGTAGAAGGCTTAGCTTCAAATTCATGGGAAGAAATGGTTTAGCTACAAATACTTGTGATATACATTATTTAGCTACAACTGCATGCGAAACAAACGAGGTAGCATCAAATCCATGCGATACACATGATTTAGCTTCAAATCAATGCGATGTAGAAGGCTTAGCTTCAAATCCATGCGATACACAAGATTTAGCTTCAAATCAATGCGATGTAGTAGGTTCAGCTTCAAATCCATACCAAACAAATGATTTAGCTCCAAATCAATTCGAAGGACAAGGCTTAGATTCAAATCCATTCGAAACAAATGATTTAGCTTCAAATCAATGCGATGTAGAAGGTTTAGCTTCAAATCCATGCGATACACAAGGTTTAGCTTCAAATCAATTCGAAGGGCAAGGCTTAGATTCAAATCCTTGCGAAACAAATGATTTAGTTGCAAATCAATGTGATGTAGAAGGTTTAGCTTCAAATCCATGCGATACACTAGATTTCGCTTCAAATCAATGCGATGTAGAAGGTTCTGGTTCAAATCCATACGACACATATGATTTAGCTTCAAATACTTGCGATATAAGTGATACAGCTTCAAAAGCTGGAGGAACAAACGAAGTAGCTTCAATTCCATGCGAAACAAATGATTTAGCTTCAAATCAATGCGAAGTAGAAGGCTTAGCTTCTAATTCATGCGAAACAAATGGTTTAGCTACAAATTCTTGTGATATCCATTATATAGCTACAACTGCATGCGAAACAAACGAGTTAGCATCAAATCCATGCGAAACACATGATTAAGCTTCAAATCAATGCGATGTAGAAGGTTTAGCTTCATATCCATGCAAAATACGTGATCTATCTTCCAATTAATGCGAAGTAGAAGGCTTAGGTTCAAATCCGTGCGAATCAAATGGTTTAGCTTCAAATACTTGTGATATACGTTATTTAGATTTAACTGCATGCGCAACTAACGAGTTAGCTTCAAATCCATGCGAAACACATGATTTAGCTGCAAATCAATGCGATGAAGAAGGTTTAGCTTCAAATCCATGCGAAACAAATGATATAGCTGCAAATCAATGCGATGTAGAAGGTTCTGCTTCAAACCCATACGACCCATATGATTTAGCTTCAAATACTTGTGATATAAGTGATACAGCTTCAAAAGCTGGAGGGACATACGAGGTAGATTCAATTCCACGCGAAACAAATGATTTAGCTTCAAATCAATGCGAAGTAGAAGGCGCAGCTACAAATCCATGCGAAAAAAATGGTTTAGCTACAAATACTTGTGATATAAATTATTTAGCTACAACTGCATGCGAAACTAACGAGTTAGCTTCAAATCCATGCGAAACACACGATTTATCTTCAAATCAATGCGATGTAGAAGGCTTAGCTTCAAATCCATGCGATACACATGATTTAGCTTCAAATCAATGCGATGTAGAAGGCTCAGCTTCAAATCCATGCGATACACAAGATTTAGCGTCAAATCAATGCGATGTAGTAGGTTCAGCTTCAAATCCATGCGACACATATGATTTAGCTTCAAATACTTGCGATATAAGTGATATAGCTTCAAAAGCTGTAGGAACAAACGAGGTAGCTTCAATTCCATGCGAGATACATGATGTAGCTTAAAATCAATGCGATGTAGAAGGTTTAGCTTCAAATCCATACGAAACACATGATTTAGCTTCAAATCAATTCGAAGGACAAGGCTTAGATTCAAATACATGCGAAACAAATGATTTAGCTTCAAATCAATGCGAAGTAGAAGGCTTAGCTTCAAATCCATGCAAAACAAATGGTTTAGATACAAATACTTGTGATATACATTATTTAGCTACAACTGCATGCGAAACAAACGAGTTAGCTTCAAATCCATGCGATACACATGATTTAGCTTCAAATACTTGCGATATAAGTGATATAGCTTCAAAAGCTGTAGGAACAAACGAGGTAGCTTCAATTCCATTCGAGACACATGATTTAGCTTCAAGTCAATGCGATGTAGAAGGTTTAGCTTCAAATCCATACGAAACATAAGATTTAGCTTCAAATCAATTCGAAGGCCAAGGCTTAGATTCACATTCATGCGAAACAAATGATTTAGCTGCAAATCAATGTGATGTAGAAGGTTTAGCTTCAAATCCATGCGATACACACGATTTAGCTTCAAATCAATGCGCTGTAGAAGGTTCAGCTTCAAATCCATGCGGCACACATGATTTAGATTCAAATATTTGCGATATAAGTGATATAGTTTCAAATGGAGGCGAAACGAACGAGTTAGCTTCAAATCCATGCGAAACACATGTTTTAGCTGCAAATCAATGCGATGTAGAAGGTTTAGCTTCAAATCCATGCGAAACACATTATTTAGCTGCAAATCAGTGCGAAGTAGAAGGGTCGGGTTCAAATCAATGCGATTCAAATGGTTCATCTTCAAATACTTGTGAAAGACATGATTTAGCTTCAACTGCATGTGAAACACATGATTTAGCTTCAAATCAATGCGATGTAGAAGGTTTAGCTTCAAATCCATGCAAAACACGTGATTTAACTTCCAATTAATGCGAAGTAGAAGGCTTAGCATGAAATCCATGCGAAATAAATGCTTTAGCTACAAATACTTGTGATATACGTTATTTAGATTTAACTGCATGCGCAACGAAAGAGTTAGCTTCAAATCCATGCGAAACACATGACTTAGCTGCAAATCAATGCGATGAAGAAGGTTTAGCTTCAAATCCATGCGAAACAAATGATTTAGCTTCAAATCAATGCGAAGTAGAAGGCTTAGCTTCAAATTCATGCGAAACAAATGGTTTAGCTACAAATACTTGTGATATCCATTATATAGCTACAACTGCATGCGAAACAAACGAGTTAGCATCAAATCCATGCGAAACACATGATTAAGCTTCAAATTAATGCGATGTAGTTGGTTTGCTTCAAATCCATGCGATACACAAGATTTAGCTTCAAATCAATGCGATGTAGTAGGTTCAGCTTCAAATCCATGCAATATAAATCATATAGCTTCAAAAGCAGGAGGAACAAACGAGGTAGCTTCAATTACATGCGAAACAAATGATTTAGCTTCAAATCAATGCGAAGTAGAAGGCGTAGCTACAAATCCATGCGAAAAAAATGGTTTAGCTACAAATACTTGTGATATACATTATTTAGCTACAACTGCATGCGAAACTAACGAGTTAGCTTCAAATCCATGCGAAACACACGATTTATCTTCAAATCAATGCGATGTAGAAGGCTTAGCTTCAAATGCATGCGATACACAAGACTTAGCTTCAAATCAATGCGATGTAGTAGGTTCAGCTTCAAATCCATGCGACACATATGATTTAGCTTCAAATACTTGCGATATAAGTGATATAGCTTCAAAAGCTGTAGGAACAAACGAAGTAGCTTCAATTCCATGCGAGACACATGATTTAGCTTAAAATCAATGCGATGTAGAAGGTTTAGCTTCAAATTCATACGATACACATGATTTAGCTTCAAATCAATTCGAAGGACAAGGCTTAGATTCAAATCCATGCGAAACAAATGATTTAGCTTCAAATCAATGCGAAGTAGAAGGCTAAGCTTTAAATCCATGCAAAACAAATGGTTTAGCTACAAATACTTGTGACATACATTATTTAGCTACAACTGCATGCGGAACGAACGAGTTAGCTTCAAATCCATGCGATTCACATGATTTAGATTCAAATCAATGCGATGTAGAAGGCTTTGCTTCAAATCCATGCGATACACAAGATTTAGCTTCAAATCAATGCGATGTAGTAGGTTCAGCTTCAAATCCATGCGACACATATGATTTAGCTTCAAATACTTGCGATATAAGTGATACAGCTTCAAAAGCTAGAGGGACATACGAGGTAGATTCAATTCCATGCGAAACAAATGATTTAGCTTCAAATCAATGCGAAGTAGAAGGCGTAGCTACAAATCCATGCGAAAAAAATGGTTTAGCTAAAAATACTTGTGATATAAATTATTTAGCTACAACTGCATGCGAAACTAACGAGTTAGCTTCAAATCCATGCGAAACACACGATTTATCTTCAAATCAATGCGATGTAGAAGGCTTAGATTCAAATCCATGCGAAACAAATGATTTAGCTTCAAATGAATGCGAAGTAGAAGGCTTAGATTCAAATCCATGCAAAACAAATGGTTTAGCTACAAATCAATGCGATGTAGAAGGTTTAGCTTCAAATCCATGCGAAACACATGATTTAGCTGCAAATCAATGCGATGTATAAGGTTTAGATTCAAATCCGTGCGATACACTAGATTTAGCTTCAAATTAATGCGATGTAGAAGGTTTAGCTTCAAATCCATGCGAAACACATGATTTAGCTGCAAATCAATGCGATGAAGAAGGTTTAGCTTCAAATCCATGCAAAACAAATGGTTTAGCTACAAATACTTGTGATATACATTATTTAGCTACAACTGCATGCGAAACAAACGAGTTAGCTTCAAATCCATGCGATACACATGATTTAGCTTCAAATACTTGTGATATAAGTGATATAGCTTCAAAAGCTGTAGGAACAAACGAGGTAGCTTCAATTCCATGCGAGACACATGATTTAGCTTCAAATCAATGAGAAGTAGAAGGCTTAGCTTCAAATTCATGGGAAACAAATGGTTTAGCTACAAATCAATGCGAAGTAGAAGGAGTAGCTTAAATCGATGCGAAACAAATGGTTTAGCTACAAATACTTGAGATATTCATTATTTAGCTACAACTGCATGCGAAACTACCGAGTTAGCTTCAAATCCATGCGAATCACACGATTTATCTTCAAATCAATGCGATGTAGAAGGTTTAGCTTCAAATCCATGCGATACACTAGATTTAGCTTCAAAACAATGCGATGTAGAAGGATCTGCTTCAAATCCATACGACACATATGATTTAGCTTCAAATACTTGCGATATAAGTGATACAGCTACAAAAGCAGGAGGAACAAACGAGGTAGCTTCAATTCCATGCGAAACAAATGATTTAGCTTCAAATCAATGCGAAGTAGAAGGCTTAGCTTCAAATTCATGCGAAACAAATGGTTTAGCTACAAATACTTGTGATATACATTATATAGCTACAACTGCATGCGAAACAAACGACTTAGCATCAAATCCATGCGAAACACATGATTAAGCTTCAAATCAATGCGATGTAGATGGTTTGCTTCAAATCCATGCGATACACAAGATTTAGCTTAAAATCAATGCGATGTAGAAGGTTTAGCTTCAAATCCAAACGAAACACATGATTTAGCTTCAAATCAATTCGAAGGACAAGGCTTAGATTCTAATCCATGCGAAACAAATGATTTAGCTGCAAATCAATGCGATGTAGAAGCTTTAGCTTCAAATCCACGCGATACACTAGATTTAGCTTCAAATCAATGCGATGTAGAAGGCTTAGCTTCAAATCCATGCGATACACAAGATTTAGCTTCAAATCAATGCGATGTAGTAGGTTCAGCTTCAAATCCATGCGACACATATGATTTAGCTTCCAATACTTGCGATATAAGTGATATAGCTTCAAAAGCTGTAGGAACAAACGAGGTAGCTTCAATTCCATGCGAGACACATGATTTAGCTTAAAATCAATGCGATGTAGAAGGTTTAGCTTCAAATCCATACGAAACACATGATTTAGCTTCAAATCAATTCGAAGGACAAGACTTAGATTCAAATACATGCGAAACAAATGATTTAGCTCCAAATGAATGCGAAGTAGAAGGCTTAGCTTCAAATCCATGCAAAACAAATGGTTTAGCTACAAATACTTGTGATATACATTATTTAGCTACAACTGCATGCGAAACTAACGAGTTAGCTTCAAATCCATGCGAAACACACGATTTATCTTCAAATCAATGCGATGTAGAAGGTTTAGCTTCAAATCAATAAGAGGTAGAAGGTTTAGCTTCAAATCAATAGAATATAGAAGGTTTAACTTCAAATCAATGCGATGTAGGAGGTTAAGCTTCAAATCCATGCGAAGCAAATGATTTAGTTTCAAATGAATGCGAAGTAGAAGGCTTAGCTTCATATCCATGCGAATCAAATGGTTTAGCTTCAAATAATTGTGATATACGTTATTTAGATTTAACTGCATGCGGAACGAACGAGATAGCTTCAAATCCATGCAAAACACATGATTTTTGCTGCCAATTAATGCGATGTAGAAGGTTTAGCTTCAAATCCATGCGATACACTAGATTTAGCTTCAAATCAATGCGATGTGGAAGGTTCTACTTCAAATCCGTACGACACATATGATTTAGCATCAAATACTTCCGGTATAAATGATATAGCTTCAAAAGCTGGAGGAACAAGCGAGGTAGCTTCAAATCCATGCGAAACAAATGATTTAGCTTCAAATCAATGCGAAGTAGAAGGCTTAGCTTCAAATTCATGGGAAATAAATGGTTTAGCTACAAATACTTGTGATATACATTATTTAGCTACAACTGCATGCGAAACAAACGAGTTAGCATCAAATCCATGCGAAACACATGATTAAGCTTAAAATCAATGCGATGAAGATGGTTTTCTTCAAATCCATGCGATACACAAGATTTAGCTTCAAATCAATGCGATGTAGTAGGTTCAGCTACAAATCCATGCGATATAAGTGATATAGCTTCAAATGCAGGAGGAACAAACGAGGTAGCTTCAATTCCATGCGAAACAAATGATTTAGCTTCAAATCAATGCGAAGTAGAAGGCTAAGCTTTAAATCCATGCAAAACAAATGGTTTAGATACAAATACTTGTGATATACATTATTTAGCTACAACTGCATGCGAAACGAACGAGTTAGCTTCAAATCCATGCGATACACATGATTTAGCTTCAACTCATGCGATGCAGAAGGCTTAGCTTCAAATCCATGCGATACACAAGATTTAGCTTCAAATCAATGCGATGTAGAAGGTTTAGCTTCAAATCCATACGAAACACATGATTTAGCTTCAAATCAATTCGAAGGACAAGGCTTAGATTCAAATCCATGCGAAACAAATGATTTAGCTTCAAATGAATGCGAAGTAGAAGGCGTAGCTACAAATCCATGCGAAAAAAATGGTTTAGCTACAAATACTTGTGATGTACATTATTTAGCTACAACTGCATGCGAAACTAACGAGTTAGCTTCAAATCCATGCGAAACACACGATTTATCTTCAAATTAATGCGATGTAGAAGGCTTAGCTTCAAATCCATGCGATACACAAGATTTAGCTTCAAATCAATGCGATGTAGTAGGTTCAGCTTCAAATCCATGCGACACATATGATTTAGCTTCAAATACTTGCGATATAATTGATATAGCTTCAAAAGCTGTAGGAACAAACGAGGTAGCTTCAATTCCATGCGAGATACATGATTTAGCTTAAAATCAATGCGATGTAGAAGGTTTAGCTTCAAATCCATACGAAACATATGATTTAGCTTCAAATCAATTCGAAGGCCAAGGCTTAAACACATGATTAAGCTTCAAATTAATGCGATGTAGATGGTTTGCTTCAAAACCATGCGATACACAAGATTTAGCTTCAAATCAATCCGATGTAGTAGGTTCAGCTTCAAATCCATGCAATATAAATCATATAGCTTCAAAAGCAGGAGGAACAAACGAGGTAGCTTCAATTACATGCGAAACAAATGATTTAGCTTCAAATCAATGCGAAGTAGAAGGCGTAGCTACAAATCCATGCGAAAAAAATGGTTTAGCTACAAATACTTGTGATATACATTATTTAGCTACAACTGCATGCGAAACTAACGAGTTAGCTTCAAATCCATGCGAAACACACGATTTATCTTCAAATCAATGCGATGTAGAAGGCTAAGCTTTAAATCCAAGCAAAACAAATGGTTTAGCTACAAATACTTGTGATATACATTATTTAGCTACAACTGCATGCGAAATGAACGAGTTAGCTTCAAATCCATGCGATACACATGATTTAGCTTCAAATCAATGCGATGTAGAAGGCTTAGCTTCAAATCCATGCGATACACAAGATTTAGCTTCAAATAAATGCGATGTAGTAGGTTCAGCTTCAAATCCATGCGACACATATGATTTAGCTTCAAATACTTGCGATATATGTGATATAGCTACAAAAGCTGTAGGAACAAAAGAGGTAGCTTCAATTCCATGCGAGACACATGATTTAGCTTAAAATCAATGCGATGTAGAAGGTTTAGCTTCAAATCCATACGAAACACATGATTTAGCTTCAAATCAATTCGAAGGACAAGGCTTAGATTCAAATCCATGCGAAACAAATGATTTAGCTTCAAATGAATGCGAAGTAGAAGGCGTAGCTACAAATCCATGCGAAAAAAATGGTTTAGCTACAAATACTTGTGATGTACATTATTTAGCTACAACTGCATGCGAAACTAACGAGTTAGCTTCAAATCCATGCGAAACACACGATTTATCTTCAAATTAATGCGATGTAGAAGGCTTAGCTTCAAATCCATGCGATACACAAGATTTAGCTTCAAATCAATGCGATGTAGTAGGTTCAGCTTCAAATCCATGCGACACATATGATTTAGCTTCAAATACTTGCGATATAATTGATATAGCTTCAAAAGCTGTAGGAACAAACGAGGTAGCTTCAATTCCATGCGAGATACATGATTTAGCTTAAAATCAATGCGATGTAGAAGGTTTAGCTTCAAATCCATGCGAAACACATGATTTAGCTGCAAATCAATGCGATGTATAAGGTTTAGATTCAAATCCGTGCGATACACTAGATTTAGCTTCAAATCAATGCGATGTAGAAGGTTTAGCTTCAAATCCATGCGAAACACATGATTTAGCTGCAAATCAATGCGATGAAGAAGGTTTAGCTTCAAATCCATGCAAAACAAATGGTTTAGCTACAAATACTTGTGATATACATTATTTAGCTACAACTGCATGCGAAACAAACGAGTTAGCTTCAAATCCATGCGATACACATGATTTAGCTTCAAATACTTGTGATATAAGTGATATAGCTTCAAAAGCTGTAGGAACAAACGAGGTAGCTTCAATTCCATGCGAGACACATGATTTAGCTTCAAATCAATGCGAAGTAGAAGGCTTAGCTTCAAATTCATGGGAAACAAATGGTTTAGCTACAAATCAATGCGAAGTAGAAGGAGTAGCTTAAATCGATGCGAAACAAATGGTTTAGCTACAAATACTTGAGATATTCATTATTTAGCTACAACTGCATGCGAAACTACCGAGTTAGCTTCAAATCCATGCGAATCACACGATTTATCTTCAAATCAATGCGATGTAGAAGGTTTAGCTTCAAATCCATGCGATACACTAGATTTAGCTTCAAAACAATGCGATGTAGAAGGATCTGCTTCAAATACATACGACACATATGATTTAGCTTCAAATACTTGCGATATAAGTGATACAGCTACAAAAGCAGGAGGAACAAACGAGGTAGCTTCAATTCCATGCGAAACAAATGATTTAGCTTCAAATACTTGCGATATAAGTGATACATCTTCAAAAGCTGGAGGAACAAACGAGGTAGCTTCAATTCCATGCGAAACAAATGATTTAGCTTCAAATCAATGCGAAGTAGAAGGCTTAGCTTCAAATTCATGCGAAACAAATGGTTTAGCTACAAATACTTGTGATATACATTATATAGCTACAACTGCATGCGAAACAAACGAGTTAGCATCAAATCCATGCGAAACACATGATTAAGCTTCAAATCAATGCGATGTAGATGGTTTGCTTCAAATCCATGCGATACACAAGATTTAGCTTAAAATCAATGCGATGTAGAAGGTTTAGCTTCAAATCCAAACGAAACACATGATTTAGCTTCAAATCAATTCGAAGGACAAGGCTCAGATTCTAATCCATGCGAAACAAATGATTTAGCTGCAAATCAATGCGATGTAGAAGCTTTAGCTTCAAATCCACGCGATACACTAGATTTAGCTTCAAATCAATGCGATGTAGTAGGTTCAGCTTCAAATCCATGCGACACATATGATTTAGCTTCCAATACTTGCGATATAAGTGATATAGCTTCAAAAGCTGTAGGAACAAACGAGGTAGCTTCAATTCCATGCGAGACACATGATTTAGCTTAAAATCAATGCGATGTAGAAGGTTTAGCTTCAAATCCATACGAAACACATGATTTAGCTTCAAATCAATTCGAAGGACAAGACTTAGATTCAAATACATGCGAAACAAATGATTTAGCTCCAAATGAATGCGAAGTAGAAGGCTTAGCTTCAAATCCATGCAAAACAAATGGTTTAGCTACAAATACTTGTGATATACATTATTTAGCTACAACTGCATGCGAAACTAACGAGTTAGCTTCAAATCCATGCGAAACACACGATTTATCTTCAAATCAATGCGATGTAGAAGGCTTAGCTTCAAATCCATGCGATACACAAGATTTAGCTTCAAATCAATGCGATGTAGTAGGTTCAGCTTCAAATCCATGCGACACATATGATTTAGCTTCAAATACTTGCGATATAATTGATATAGCTTCAAAAGCTGTAGGAACAAACGAGGTAGCTACAATTCCATGCGAGATACATGATTTAGCTTAAAATCAATGCGATGTAGAAGGTTTAGCTTCAAATCCATACGAAACATATGATTTAGCTTCAAATCAATTCGAAGGCCAAGGCTTAAACACATGATTAAGCTTCAAATTAATGCGATGTAGATGGTTTGCTTCAAAACCATGCGATACACAAGATTTAGCTTCAAATCAATCCGATGTAGTAGGTTCAGCTTCAAATCCATGCAATATAAATCATATAGCTTCAAAAGCAGGAGGAACAAACGAGGTAGCTTCAATTACATGCGAAACAAATGATTTAGCTTCAAATCAATGCGAAGTAGAAGGCGTAGCTACAAATCCATGCGAAAAAAATGGTTTAGCTACAAATACTTGTGATATACATTATTTAGCTACAACTGCATGCGAAACTAACGAGTTAGCTTCAAATCCATGCGAAACACACGATTTATCTTCAAATCAATGCGATGTAGAAGGCTAAGCTTTAAATCCATGCACAACAAATGGTTTAGCTACAAATACTTGTGATATACATTATTTAGCTACAACTGCATGCGAAATGAACGAGTTAGCTTCAAATCCATGCGATACACATGATTTAGCTTCAAATCAATGCGATGTAGAAGGCTTAGCTTCAAATCCATGCGATACACAAGATTTAGCTTCAAATAAATGCGATGTAGTAGGTTCAGCTTCAAATCCATGCGACACATATGATTTAGCTTCAAATACTTGCGATATATGTGATATAGCTACAAAAGCTGTAGGAACAAAAGAGGTAGCTTCAATTCCATGCAAGACACATGATTTAGCTTAAAATCAATGCGATGTAGAAGGTTTAGCTTCAAATCCATACGAAACACATGATTTAGCTTCAAATCAATTCGAAGGACAAGGCTTAGATTCAAATCCATGCGAAACAAATGATTTAGCTTCAAATGAATGCGAAGTAGAAGGCGTAGCTACAAATCCATGCGAAAAAAATGGTTTAGCTACAAATACTTGTGATGTACATTATTTAGCTACAACTGCATGCGAAACTAACGAGTTAGCTTCAAATCCATGCGAAACACATTATTTAGCTGCAAATCAGTGCGAAGTAGAAGGCTAGGGTTCAAATCAGTGCGATTCAAATGGTTCATCTTCAAATACTTCTGAAAAACATGATTTAGCTTGAACTGCATGCGAAACACATGATTTAGCTTCAAATCAATGCGACATAGAAGGTTTAGCTTCAAATCCATGCAAAACACGTGATTTAACCTCCAATTAATGCGAAGTAGAAGGCTTAGCTTCAAATCCATTCGAATCAAATGGTTTAGCTTCAAATACTTGTGATATAAGTGATACATCTTCAAAAGCTGGAGGAACAAACGAGGTAGCTTCAATTCCATGCGAAACAAATGATTTAGCTTCAAATCAATACGAAGTAGAAGGCGTAGCTTCAAATCCATGCGATAAAAATGGTTTAGCTACAAATACTTGTGATATACATTATTAAGCTACAACTGCATGCGAAACAAACGAGTTAGCATCAAATCCATGCGATACACATGATTTAGCTGCAAATCAATGCGATGTAGTTGGTTCAGCTTCAAATCCATGCGATATAAGTGATATAGCTTCAAATGCAGGAGGAACAAACGAGGTAGCTTCAATTCCATGCGAAACAAATGATTTAGCTTCAAATCAAAGCGAAGTAGAAGGCTAAGCTTTAAATCCATGCAAAACAAATGGTTTAGCTACAAATACTTGTGATATACATTATTTAGCTACAACTGCATGCGAAATGAACGAGTTAGCTTCAAATCCATGCGATACACATGATTTAGCTTCAAATCAATGCGATGTAGAAGGCTTAGCTTCAAATCCATGCGATACACAAGATTTAGCTTCAAATCAATGCGATGTAGTAGGTTCAGCTTCAAATCCATGCGACACATATGATTTAGCTTCAAATACTTGCGATATAAGTGATATAGCTTCAAAAGCTGTAGGAACAAACGAGGTAGCTTCAACTCCATGCGAGACACATGATTTAGCTTAAAATCAATGCGATGTAGAAGGTTTAGCTTCAAATCCATACGAAACACATGATTTAGCTTCAAATCAATCGATGGACAAGGCTTAGATTCAAATCCATGCGAAACAAATGATTTAGCTTCAAATGAATGCGAAGTAGAAGGCGTAGCTACAAATCCATGCGAAAAAAATGGTTTAGCTACAAATACTTGTGATGTACATTATTTAGCTACAACTGCATGCGAAACTAACGAGTTAGCTTCAAATCCATGCGAAACACACGATTAATCTTCAAATCAATGCGATGTAGCAGGCTTAGCTTCAAATCCATGCGATCCACAAGATTTAGCTTCAAATCAATGCGATGTAGAAGGTTCTGTTTCAAATCCATACGACACAAATGATTTAGCTTCAAATACTTGCGATATAAGTGATACAGCTTCAAAAGCTGGAGGAACATACGAGGTAGCTTCAATTCCATGCGAAACAAATGATTTAGCTTCAAATCAATGCGAAGTAGAAGGCGTAGCTTCAAATCCATGCGAAAAAAATGGTTTAGCTACAAATACTTGTGATATACATTATTTAGCTCCAACTGCATGCGAAACTAACGAGTTAGCTTCAAATCCATGCGAAACACACGATTTATCTTCAAATCAATGCGATGTAGAAGGTTGAGCTTCAAATCAATAAGAGGTAGAAGGTTTAGCTTCAAATCAATAGATTATAGAAGGTTTAACTTCAAATCAATGCCATGTAGAAGGTTTAGCTTCAAATCCATACGAAACACATGATTTAGCTTCAAATCAATTCGAAGGACAAGGCTTAGATTCAAATCCATGCGAAGCAAATGATTTAGATTCAAATGAATGCGAAGTAGAAGGTTTAGCTTCAAATCCATGCGAAACACATTATTTAGCTGCAAATCAGTGCGAAGTAGAAGGGTCGGGTTCAAATCAATGCGATTCAAATGGTTCATCTTCAAATACTTATGAAAGACATGATTTAGCTTCAACTGCATGCGAAACACGAGATTTAGCTTCAAATCAATGCGATGTAGAAGGTTTAGCTTCAAATCCATACGAAACACATGATTTAGCTTCAAATCAATTCGAAGGACAAGGCTTAGATTCAAATCCATGCGAAACAAATGGTTTAGCTACAAATACTTGTGATATACGTTATTTAGATTTAACTGCATGCGTAACGAACGAGTTAGCATCAAATCCACGCGAAACACATGATTTAGCTGCAAATCAATACGATATAGAAGGTTCAGCTTTAAAGCAAAACAGGTAGAAGGTTTAGCTTCAAATCAATAGAATGTAGAAGGTTTAGCTTCAAGTCAATGCGATGTAGATGGTTTAGCTTCAAATCCATACGAAACAAATGATTTAGCTTCAAATCAATTCGAAGGCCAAGGCTTAGATTCAAATCCATGCGAAACAAATGATTTAGCTGCAAATCAGTGCGATGTAGAAGGTTTAGCTTCAAATCCATTCGATACACTAGATTTAGCTTCAAATCAATGCGATGTAGAAGGTTCTGTTTCAAATCCATACGACACATATGATTTAGCTTCAAATACTTGCGATATAAGTGATACAGCTTCAAAAGCTGGAGGGACATACGAGGTAGATTCAATTCCATGCAAAACACGTGATTTAACTTCCAATTAATGCCAAGTAGAAGGCTTAGCTTCAAATCCATGCGAATCAAATGGTTCGGCTTCAAATACTTGTGATATACGTTACTTAGATTTAACTGCATGCGTAACGAACGAGTTAGCATCAAATCCATGCGATACACATGATTTAGCTTCAAATCAATGCGATGTAGAAGGCTTAGCTTCAAATCCATGCGATACACAAGATTTAGCTTCAAATCAATGCGATGTAGTAGGTTCAGCTTCAAATCCATGCGACACATATGATTTAGCTTCAAATACTTGCGATATAAGTGATATAGCTTCAAAAGCTGTAGGAACAAACGAGGTAGCTTCAACTCCATGCGAGACACATGATTTAGCTTAAAATCAATGCGATGTAGAAGGTTTAGCTTCAAATCCATACGAAACACATGATTTAGCTTCAAATCAATCGAAGGACAAGGCTTAGATTCAAATCCATGCGAATCAAATGATTTAGCTTCAAATGAATGCGAAGTAGAAGGCGTAGCTACAAATCCATGCGAAAAAAATGGTTTAGCTACAAATACTTGTGATGTACATTATTTAGCTACAACTGCATGCGAAACTAACGAGTTAGCTTCAAATCCATGCGAAACACACGATTAATCTTCAAATCAATGCGATGTAGCAGGCTTAGCTTCAAATCCATGCGATACACAAGATTTAGCTTCAAATCAATGCGATGTAGTAGGTTCAGCTTCAAATCCATGCGACACATATGATTTAGCTTCAAATACTTGCGATATAAGTGATATAGCTTCAAAAGCTGTAGGAACAAACGAGGTAGCTTCAATTCCATGCGAGACACATGATTTAGCTTAAAATCAATGCGATGTAGAAGGTTTAGCTTCAAATCCATACGAAACACATGATTTAGCTTCAAATCAATTCGAAGGACAAGGCTTAGATTCAAATCCATGCGAAACAAATGATTTAGCTTCAAATGAATGCGAAGTAGAAGGCTTAGATTCAAATCCATGCAAAACAAATGGTTTAGCTACAAATACTTGTGATATACATTATTTAGCTACAACTGCATGCGAAACAAACGAGTTAGCTTCAAATCCATGCGATACACATGATTTAGCTTCAAATACTTTCGATATAAGTGATATAGCTTCAAAAGCTGTAGGAACAAACGAGGTAGCTTCAATTCCATGCGAGACACATGATTTAGCTTCAAATCAATGCGATGTAGAAGGTTTAGCTTCAAATCCATACGAATCACATGATTTAGCTTCAAATCAATTTGAAGGACAAGGCTTAGATTTACATCCATGCGAAACAAATGATTTAGCTGCAATTCAATGTGATGTAGAAGGTTTAGCTTCAAATCCATGCGAAACACATTATTTAGCTGCAAATCAGGGCGAAGTAGAAGGCTCGGGTTCAAATCAATGCGATTCAAATGGTTCATCTTCAAATACTTATGAAAGACATGATTTAGCTTCAACTGCATGCGAAACACATGATTTAGCTTCAAATCAATGCGATGTAGAAGGTTTAGCTTCAAATCCATGCAAAACACGTGATTTAACTTCCAATTAATGCGAATTAGAAGGCTTAGCTTCAAATCCATGCGAATCAAATGGTTTAGCTTCAAATACTTGTGATATACGTTATTTAGATTTAACTGCATGCGTAACGAACGAGTTAGCATCAAATCCACGCGAAACACATGATTTAGCTGCAAATCAATACGATATAGAAGGTTCAGCTTTAAAGCAAAACAGGTAGAAGGTTTAGCTTCAAATCAATAGAATGTAGAAGGTTTAGCTTCAAGTCAATGCGATGTAGATGGTTTAGCTTCAAATCCATACGAAACAAATGATTTAGCTTCAAATCAATTCGAAGGACAAGGCTTAGATTCAAATCCATGCGAAACAAATGATTTAGCTGCAAATCAATGCGATGTAGAAGGTTTAGCTTCAAATCCATTCGATACACTAGATTTAGCTTCAAATCAATGCGATGTAGAAGGTTCTGTTTCAAATCCATACGACACATATGATTTAGCTTCAAATACTTGCGATATAAGTGATACAGCTTCAAAAGCTGGAGGGACATACGAGGTAGATTCAATTCCATGCAAAACACGTGATTTAACTTCCAATTAATGCCAAGTAGAAGGCTTAGCTTCAAATCCATGCGAATCAAATGGTTCGGCTTCAAATACTTGTGATATACGTTACTTAGATTTAACTGCATGCGTAACGAACGAGTTAGCATCAAATCCACGCGATACACATGATTTAGCTGCAAATCAATACGATATAGAAGGTTCAGCTTGAAAGCAAAACAGGTAGAAGGTTTAGCTTCAAATCAATAGAATGTAGAAGGTTTAGCTTCAAGTCAATGCGATGTAGATGGTTTAGCTTCAAATCCATACAAAACACATGATTTAGCTTCAAATCAATTCGAAGGACAAGGCTTAGATTCAAATCCACGCGAAACAAATAATTTAGCTGCAAATCAATGCGATGTAGAAGGTTTAGCTTCGAATCCATTCGATACACTAGATTTAGCTTCAAATCAATGCGATGTAGAAGGTTCTGCTTCAAATCCATACGACACATATGATTTAGCTTCAAATACTTGCGATATAAGTGATACAGCTTCAAAAGCTGGAGGAACATACGAGGTAGCTTCAATTCCATGCGAAACAAATGATTTAGCTTCAAATCAATGCGAAGTAGAAGGCGTAGCTTCAAATCCATGCGAAACAAATGGTTTAGCTACAAATACTTGTGATATACATTATTTAGCTCCAACTGCATGCGAAACTAACGAGTTAGCTTCAAATCCATGCGAAACACACGATTTATCTTCAAATCAATGCGATGTAGAAGGTTGAGCTTCAAATCAATAAGAGGTAAAAGGTTTAGCTACAAATCAATAGATTATAGAAGGTTTAACTTCAAATCAATGCCATGTAGAAGGTTTAGCTTCAAATCCATACGAAACACATGATTTAGATGCAATCAATGCGATGAAGAAGGTTTAGCTTCAAATCCATGCGATACACTAGATTTAGCTTCAAAACAATGCGATGTAGAAGGATCTGCTTCAATTCCATACGACACAAATGATTTAGCTTCAAATACTTGCGATATAAGTGATACAGCTTCAAAAGCTGGAGGAACAAACGAGGTAGCTACAATTCCATACGAAACAAATGATTTAGCTTCAAATCAATGCGAAGTAGAAGGCTTAGCTTCAAATTCATGCGAAACAAATGGTTTAGCTACAAATACTTGTGATATACATTATATAGCTACAACTGCATGCGAAACAAACGAGTTAGCATCAAATCCATGCGGAACACATGATTAAGCTTCAAATCAATACGATGAAGATGGTTTTCTTCAAATCCATGCGATACACAAGATTTAGCTTCAAATCAATGCGATGTAGTAGGTTCAGCTTCAAATCCATGCGATACACTAGATTTAGCTTCAAATCAATGCGATGTAGTAGGTTCAGCTTCAAATCCATGCGACACATATGATTTAGCTTCCAATACTTGCGATATAAGTGATATAGCTTCAAAAGCAGTAGGAACAAACGAGGTAGCTTCAATTCCATGCGAGACACATGATTTAGCTTAAAATCAATGCGATGTAGAAGGTTTAGCTTCAAATCCATACGAAACACATGATTTAGCTTCAAATCAATTCGAAGGACAAGACTTAGATTCAAATCCATGCGCAACAAATGGTTTAGCTACAAATACTTGTGATATACATTATTTAGCTACAACTGCATGCGAAACGAACGAGCTAGCTTCAAATCCATGCGATACACATGATTTAGCTTCAAATCATGCGATGCAGAAGGCTTAGCTTCAAATCCATGCGATACACAAGATTTAACTTCAAATCAATGCGATGTAGAAGGTTCTGCTTCAAACCCATACGACCCATATGATTTAGCTTCAAATACTTGCGATATAAGTGATACAGGTTCAAAAGCTGGAGGGACATACGAGGTAGATTCAATTCCATGCGAAACAAATGATTTAGCTTCAAATCTATGCGAAGTAGAAGGCGTAGCTACAAATCCATGCGAAAAAAATGGTTTAGCTACAAATACTTGTGATATAAATTATTTAGCTAGAACTGCATGCGAAACTAACGAGATAGCTTCAAATCCATGCGAAACACACGATTTATCTTCAAATCAATGCGATGTAGAAGGCTTAGATTCAAATCCATGCAAAACAAATGGTTTAGCTACAAATCAATGCGATGTAGAAGGTTTAGCTTCAAATCCATGCGAGACACATGATTTAGCTTAAAATCAATGCGAAGTAGAAGGCTTAGCTTCAAATACATGCGAAACAAATGGTTTAGCTACAAATACTTGTGATATACATTATATAGCTACAACTGCATGCGAAACAAACGAGTTAGCATCAAGTCCATGCGAAACACATGATTAATCTTCAAATCAATGCGATGTAGATGGTTTGCTTCAAATCCATGCGATACACAAGATTTAGCTTAAAATCAATGCGATGTAGAAGGTTTAGCTTCAAATCCACGCGATACACTAGATTTAGCTTCAAATCAATGCGACGTAGAAGGCTTAGCTTCAAATCCATGCGATACACAAGATTTAGCTTCAAATCAATACGATGTAGTAGGTTCAGCTTCAAATCCATGCGATATAAGTGATATAGTTTTAAATGCAGGAGGAACAAACGAGGTAGCTTCAATTGCATGCGAAACAAATGATTTAGCTTCAAATCAATGCGAAGTAGAAGGCTTAGCTTCAAATTCATGGAAAATAAATGGTTTAGCTACAAATACTTGTGATATACATTATTTAGCTACAACTGCATGCGAAACAAACGAGTTAGCATCAAATCCATGCGGAACACATGATTAAGCTTCATATCAATACGATGAAGATGGTTTTCTTCAAATCCATGCGATACACAAGATTTAGCTTCAAATCAATGCGATGTAGCAGGTTCAGCTTCAAATCCATGCGATACACTAGATTTAGCTTCAAATCAATGCGATGTAGTAGGTTCAGCTTCAAATCCATGATACACATATGATTTAGCTTCCAATACTTGCGATATAAGTGATATAGCTTCAAAAGCTGTAGGAACAAACGAGGTAGCTTCAATTACATGCGAGACACATGATTTAGCTTAAAATCAATGCGATGTAGAAGGTTTAGCTTCAAATCCATACGAAACACATGATTTAGCTTCAAATCAATTCGAAGGACAAGGCTTAGATTCAAATCCATGCGAAACAAATGGTTTAGCTACAAATACTTGTGATATAAATTATTTAGCTACAACTGCATGCGAAACGAACGAGCTAGCTTCAAATCCATGCGATACACATGATTTAGCTTCAAATCATGCGATGCAGAAGGCTTAGCTTTAAATCCATGCGATACACAAGATTTAACTTCAAATCAATGCGATGTAGAAGGTTCTGCTTCAAACCCATACGACCCATTTGATTTAGCTGCAAATACTTGCGATATAAGTGATACAGGTTCAAAAGCTGGAGGGACATACGAGGTAGATTCAATTCCATGCGAAACAAATGATTTAGCTTCAAATCAATGCGAAGTAGAAGGCGTAGCTACAAATCCATGCGAAAAAAATGGTTTAGCTACAAATACTTGTGATATAAATTATTTAGCTACAACTGCATGCGAAACTAACGAGTTAGCTTCAAATCCATGCGAAACACACGATTTATCTTCAAATCAATGCGATGTAGAAGGCTTAGATTCAAATCCATGCGAAACAAATGATTTAGCTTCAAATGAATGCGAAGTAGAAGGCTTAGATTCAAATCCATGCAAAACAAATGGTTTAGCTACAAATCAATGCGATGTAGAAGGTTTAGCTTCAAATCCATGCGAGACACATGATTTAGCTTAAAATCAATGCGATGTAGAAGGTTTAGCTTCAAATCCATACGAAACACATGATTTAGCTTCAAATCAATTCGAAGGACAAGACTTAGATTCAAATCCATGCGAAACAAATGATTTAGCTTCAAATGAATGCGAAGTAGAAGGCTTAGATTCAAATCCATGCAAAACAAATGGTTTAGCTACAAATCAATGCGATGTAGAAGGTTTAGCTTCAAATCCATGCGAAACACATGATTTAGCTGCAAATCAATGCGATGTATAAGGTTTAGATTCAAATCCGTGCGATACACTAGATTTAGCTTCAAATCAATGCGATGTAGAAGGTTTAGCTTCAAATCCATGCGAAACACATGATTTAGATGCAAATCAATGCGATGAAGAAGGTTTAGCTTCAAATCCATGCGATACACTAGATTTAGCTTCAAAACAATGCGATGTAGAAGGATCTGCTTCAATTCCATACGACACAAATGATTTAGCTTCAAATACTTGCGATATAAGTGATACAGCTTCAAAAGCTGGAGGAACAAACGAGGTAGCTTCAATTCCATGCGAAACAAATGATTTAGCTTCAAATCAATGCGAAGTAGAAGGCTTAGCTTCAAATTCATGCGAAACAAATGGTTTAGCTACAAATACTTGTGATATACATTATATAGCTACAACTGCATGCGAAACAAACGAGTTAGCATCAAATCCATGCGAAACACATGATTAATCTTCAAATCAATGCGATGTAGATGGTTTGCTTCAAATCCATGCGATACACAAGATTTAGCTTAAAATCAATGCGATGTAGAAGGTTTAGCTTCAAATCCATACGAAACACATGATTTAGCTTCAAATCAATTCGAAGGACAAGGCTTAGATTCTAATCCATGCGAAACAAATGATTTAGCTGCAATTCAATGCGATGTAGAAGGTTTAGCTTCAAATCCACGCGATACACTAGATTTAGCTTCAAATCAATGCGACGTAGAAGGCTTAGCTTCAAATCCATGCGATACACAAGATTTAGCTTCAAATCAATGCGATGTAGTAGGTTCAGCTTCAAATCCATGCGATATAAGTGATATAGTTTTAAATGCAGGAGGAACAAACGAGGTAGCTTCAATTCCATGCGAAACAAATGATTTAGCTTCAAATCAATGCGAAGTAGAAGGCTAAGCTTTAAATCCATGCAAAACAAATGATTTAGCTACAAATACTTGTGATATACATTATTTAGCTACAACTGCATGCGAAACGAACGAGTTAACTTCAAATCCATGCGATACACATGATTTAGCTTCAAATAATGCGATGCAGAAGGCTTAGCTTCAAATACATGCGATACACAAGATTTAGCTTCAAATCAATGCGATGTAGTAGGTTCAGCTTCAAATCCATGCGACACATATGATTTAGCTTCAAATACTTGCGATATAAGTGATATAGCTTCAAAAGCTGTAGGAACAAACGAGGTAGCTTCAATTCCATGCGAGACACATGATTCAGCTTAAAATCAATGCGATGTAGAAGGTTTAGCTTCAAATCCATACGAAACATATGATTTAGCTTCAAATCAATTCGAAGGCCAAGGCTTAGATTCACATCCATGCGAAACATATGATTTAGCTGCAAATCAATGTGATGTAGAAGGTTTAGCTTCAAATCCATGCGATACACACGATTTAGCTTCAAATCAATGCGCTGTAGAAGGTTCAGCTTCAAATCCATGCGGCACATATGATTTAGCTTCAAATATTTGCGATATAAGTGATATAGTTTCAAATGGAGGCGAAACGAACGAGTTAGCTTCAAATCCATGCCAAACACATGATTTAGCTGCAAATCAATGCGATGTAGAAGGTTTAGCTTCAAATCCATGCGAAACACATTATTTAGCTGCAAATCAGTGCGAAGTAGAAGGGTCGGGTTCAAATCAATGCGATTCAAATGGTTCATCTTCAAATACTTGTGAAAGACATGATTTAGCTTCAACTGCATGCGAAACACATGATTTAGCTTCAAATCAATGCGATGTAGAAGGTTTAGCTTCAAATCCATGCAAAACACGTGATTTAACTTCCAATTAATGCGAAGTAGAAGGCTTGGCATCAAATCCATGAGAATCGAGTGCTTTAGCTTCAAATACTTGTGATATACGTTATTTAGATTTAACTGCATGCGCAACGAACGAGTTAACTTCAAATCCATGCGAAACACATGATTTAGCTGCAAATCAATGCGATGAAGAATGTTTAGCTTCAAATCCATGCGAAACAAATGATTTAGCTTCAAATCAATGCGATGTAGAAGGTTCTGCTTCAAACCCATACGACCCATATGATTTAGCTTCAAATACTTGCGATATAAGTGATACAGCTTCAAAAGCTGGAGGGACGTACGAGGTAGATTCAATTCCATGCGAAACAAATGATTTAGCTTCAAATCAATGCGAAGTAGAAGGCGTAGCTACAAATCCATGCGAAAAAAATGGTTTAGCTACAAATAGTTGTGATATAAATTATTTAGCTACAACTGCATGCGAAACTAACGAGGTACCTTCAAATCCATGCGAAACACACGATTTATCTTCAAATCAATGCGATGTAGAAGGCTTAGATTCAAATCCATGCGAAACAAATGATTTAGCTTCAAATGAATGCGAAGTAGAAGGCTTAGATTCAAATTCATGCAAAACAAATGGTTTAGCTACAAATCAATGCGATGTAGAAGGTTTAGCTTCAAATCCATGCGAAACACATGATTTAGTTGCAAATCAATGCGATGTATAAGGTTTAGATTCAAATCCGTGTGATACACTAGATTTAGCTTCAAATCAATGCGATGTAGAAGGTTTAGCTTCAAATCCATGCGAAACGAATGATTTAGCTGCAAATCAATGCGATGAAAAAGGTTTAGCTTCAAATCCATGCAAAACAAATGGTTTAGCTACAAATACTTGTGATATACATTATTTAGCTACAACTGCATGCGAAACAAACGAGTTAGCTTCAAATCCATGCGATACACATGATTTAGCTTCAAATACTTGTGATATAAGTGATATAGCTTCAAAAGCTGTAGGAACAAACGAGGTAGCTTCAATTCCATGCGAGACACATGATTTAGCTTCAAATCAATGCGAAGTAGAAGGCTTAGCTTCAAATTCATGGGAAACAAATGGTTTAGCTACAAATCAATGCGAAGTAGAAGGAGTAGCTTAAATCGATGCGAAACAAATGGTTTAGCTACAAATACTTGAGATATTCATTATTTAGCTACAACTGCATGCGAAACTACCGAGTTAGCTTCAAATCCATGCGAATCACACGATTTATCTTCAAATCAATGCGATGTAGAAGGTTTAGCTTCAAATCAATAAGAGGTAGAAGGTTTAGCTTCAAATCAATAGAATATAGAAGGTTTAACTTCAAATCAATGCGATGTAGGAGGTTTAGCTTCAAATCCATACGAAACACATGATTTAGCTTCAAATCAATTCGAAGGACAAGGCTTAGATTCAAATCCATGCGAAGCAAATGATTTAGTTTCAAATGAATGCGAAGTAGAAGGCTTAGCTTCATATCCATGCGAATCAAATGGTTTAGCTTCAAATAATTGTGATATACGTTATTTAGATTTAACTGCATGCGGAACGAACGAAATAGCTTCAAATCCATGCAAAACACATGATTTTTGCTGCCAATCAATGCGATGTAGAAGGTTTAGCTTCAAATCCATGCGATACACTAGATTTAGCTTCAAATCAATGCGATGTGGAAGGTTCTACTTCAAATCCGTACGACACATATGATTTAGCATCAAATACTTCCGGTATAAATGATATAGCTTCAAAAGCTGGAGGAACAAGCGAGGTAGCTTCAATTCCATGCGATACAAATGATTTAGCTTCAAATCAATGCGAAGTAGAAGGCTTAGCTTCAAATTCATGGGAAATAAATGGTTTAGCTACAAATACTTGTGATATACATTATTTAGCTACAACTGCATGCGAAACAAACGAGTTAGCATCAAATCCATGCGATACACAAGATTTAGCTTCAAATCAATGCGATGTAGAAGGTTTAGCTTCAAATCCATGCGAAACACATTATTTAGCTGCAAATCAGTGCGAAGTAGAAGGCTCGGGTTCAAATCAGTGCGATTCAAATGGTTCATCTTCAAATACTTCTGAAATACATGATTTAGCTTGAACTGCATGCGAAACACATGATTTAGCTTCAAATCAATGCGACGTAGAAGGTTTAGCTTCAAATCCATGCAAAACACGTGATTTAACCTTCAATTAATGCGAAGTAGAAGGCTTAGCTTCAAATCCATTCGAATCAAATGGTTTAGCTTCAAATACTTGTGATATACGTTATTTAGATTTAACTGCATGCGCAACGAATGAGTTAGCTTCAAATCCATGCGAAACACATGATTTAGCTGCAAATCAATGCGATGAAGAAGGTTTAGCTTCAAATCCACGCGAAACAAATGATTTAGCTGCAAATCAATGCGATGTAGAAGGTTTAGCTTCAAATCCATGCGATATACTAGATTTAGCTTCAAATCATTGCGATGTAGAAGGTTCTGGTTCAAATTCATACGACCTATATGATTTAGCTTCAAATACTTGCGATATAAGTGATACAGCTTCAAAAGCTGGAGCAACAAACGAGGTAGCTTCAATTCCATGCGGAACAAATGATTTAGCTTCAAATCAATTCGAAGTAGTAGGCTTAGCTTCAAGTTCATGCGAAACAAATGGTTTAGCTACAAATACTTGTGATATACATTATTTAGCTACAACTGCATGCGAAATGAACGAGTTAGCTTCAAATCCATGCGATACACATGATTTAGCTTCAAATCAATGCGATGTAGAAGGCTTAGCTTCAAATCCATGCGATACACAAGATTTAGCTTCAAATCAATGCGATGTAGTAGGTTCAGCTTCAAATCCATGCGACACATATGATTTAGCTTCAAATACTTGCGATATAAGTGATATAGCTTCAAAAGCTGTAGGAACAAACGAGGTAGCTTCAACTCCATGCGAGACACATGATTTAGCTTAAAATCAATGCGAAGTAGAAGGTTTAGCTTCAAATCCATACGAAACACATGATTTAGCTTCAAATAAATCGAAGGACAAGGCTTAGATTCAAATCCATGCGAAACAAATGATTTAGCTTCAAATGAATGCGAAGTAGAAGGCGTAGCTACAAATCCATGCGAAAAAAATGGTTTAGCTACAAATACTTGTGATGTACATTATTTAGCTACAACTGCATGCGAAACTAACGAGTTAACATCAAATCCATGCGAAACACATGATTAAGCTTCAAATCAATGCGATGTAGATGGTTTGCTTCAAATCCATGCGATACACAAGATTTAGCTTCAAATCAATGCGATGTAGTAGGTTCAGCTTCAAATCCATGCAATATAAATCATATAGCTTCAAAAGCAGGAGGAACAAACGAGGTAGCTTCAATTCCATGCGAAACAAATGATTTAGCTTCAAATCAATACGAAGTAGAAGGCGTAGCTTCAAATCCATGCGATAAAAATGGTTTAGCTACAAATACTTGTGATATACATTATTAAGCTACAACTGCATGCGAAACAAACGAGTTAGCATCAAATCCATGCGATACACATGATTTAGCTTCAAATCAATGCGATGTAGTTGGTTCAGCTTCAAATCCATGCGATATAAGTGATATAGCTTCAAATGCAGGAGGAACAAACGAGGTAGCTTCAATTCCATGCGAAACAAATGATTTAGCTTCAAATCAAAGCGAAGTAGAAGGCTAAGCTTTAAATCCATGCAAAACAAATGGTTTAGCTACAAATACTTGTGATATACATTATTTAGCTACAACTGCATGCGAAATGAACGTGTTAGCTTCAAATCCATGCGATACACATGATTTAGCTTCAAATCAATGCGATGCAGAAGGCTTAGCTTCAAATCCATGCGATACACAAGATTTAGCTTCAAATCAATGCGATGTAGTAGGTTCAGCTTCAAATCCATGCGACACATATGATTTAGCTTCAAATACTTGCGATATAAGTGATATAGCTTCAAAAGCTGTAGGAACAAACGAGGTAGCTTCAACTCCATGCGAGACACATGATTTAGCTTAAAATCAATGCGAAGTAGAAGGTTTAGCTTCAAATCCATACGAAACACATGATTTAGCTTCAAATCAATCGAAGGACAAGGCTTAGATTCAAATCCATGCGAAACAAATGATTTAGCTTCAAATGAATGCGAAGTAGAAGGCGTAGCTACAAATCCATGCGAAAAAAATGGTTTAGCTACAAATACTTGTGATGTACATTATTTAGCTACAACTGCATGCGAAACTAACGAGTTAGCTTCAAATCCATGCGAAACACACGATTTATCTTCAAATCAATGCGATGTAGAAGGCTTAGCTTGAAATCCATGTGATACACATGATTTAGCTTCAAATCTATGCGATGTAGTAGGTTCAGCTTCAAATCCATGCGACACATATGATTTAGCTTCAAATACTTGCGATATAAGTGATATAGCTTCAAAAGCTGTAGGAACAAACGAGGTAGCTTCAATTCCATGCGAGACACATGATTTAGCTTAAAATCAATGCGATGTAGAAGGTTTAGCTTCAAATCCATACGAAACACATGATTTAGCTTCAAATCAATTCGAAGGACAAGGCTTAGATTCAAATCCATGCAAAACAAATGGTTTAGCTACAAATACTTGTGATATACATTATTTAGCTACAACTGCATGCGAAACAAACGAGTTAGCTTCAAATCCATGCGATACACAAGATTTAGCTTCAAATCAATGCGATGTAGTAGGTTCAGCTTCAAATCCATGCGACACATATGATTTAGCTTCAAATACTTGCGATATAAGTGATATAGCTTCAAAAGCTGTAGGAACAAACGAGGTAGCTTCAACTCCATGCGAGACACATGATTTAGCTTAAAATCAATGCGAAGTAGAAGGTTTAGCTTCAAATCCATACGAAACACATGATTTAGCTTCAAATCAATCGAAGGACAAGGCTTAGATTCAAATCCATGCGAAACAAATGATTTAGCTTCAAATGAATGCGAAGTAGAAGGCGTAGCTACAAATCCATGCGAAAAAAATGGTTTAGCTACAAATACTTGTGATGTACATTATTTAGCTACAACTGCATGCGAAACTAACGAGTTAGCTTCAAATCCATGCGAAACACACGATTTATCTTCAAATCAATGCGATGTAGAAGGCTTAGCTTCAAATCCATGCGAAACACATGATTTAGCTGCAAATCAATGCGATGAAGAAGGTTTAGCTTCAAATCCATGCGAAACAAATGATTTAGCTTCAAATCAATGCGATGTAGAAGGTTCTGCTTCAAACCCATACGACCCATATGATTTAGCTTCAAATACTTGCGATATAAGTGATACAGCTTCAAAAGCTGGAGGGACATACGAGGTAGATTCAATTCCATGCGAAACAAATGATTTAGCTTCAAATCAATGCGAAGTAGAAGGCGTAGCTACAAATCCATGCGAAAAAAATGGTTTAGCTACAAATACTTGTGATATAAATTATTTAGCTACAACTGCATGCGAAACTAACGAGGTAGCTTCAAATCCATGCGAAACACACGATTTATCTTCAAATCAATGCGATGTAGAAGGCTTAGATTCAAATCCATGCGAAACAAATGATTTAGCTTCAAATGAATGCGAAGTAGAAGGCTTAGATTCAAATTCATGCAAAACAAATGGTTTAGCTACAAATCAATGCGATGTAGAAGGTTTAGCTTCAAATCCATACGAAACACATGATTTAGCTTCAAATCAATTCGAAGGACAAGGCTTAGATTCAAATCCATGCGAAACAAATGGTTTAGCTACAAATACTTGTGATATACATTATTTAGCTACAACTGCATGCGAAACGAACGAGCTAGCTTCAAATCCATGCGATACACATGATTTAGCTTCAAATCATGCGATGCAGAAGGCTTAGCTTCAAATCCATGCGATACACAAGATTTAACTTCAAATCAATGCGATGTAGAAGGTTCTGCTTCAAACCCATACGACCCATATGATTTAGCTTCAAATACTTGCGATATAAGTGATACAGGTTCAAAAGCTGGAGGGACATACGAGGTAGATTCAATTCCATGCGAAACAAATGATTTAGCTTCAAATCAATGCGAAGTAGAAGGCGTAGCTACAAATCCATGCGAAAAAAATGGTTTAGCTACAAATACTTGTGATATAAGTTATTTAGCTACAACTGCATGCGAAACTAACGAGTTAGCTTCAAATCCATGCGAAACACACGATTTATCTTCAAATCAATGCGATGTAGAAGGCTTAGATTCAAATCCATGCGAAACAAATGATTTAGCTTCAAATCAATGCGAAGTAGAAGGCTTAGCTTCAAATTCATGGAAAATAAATGGTTTAGCTACAAATACTTGTGATATACATTATTTAGCTACAACTGCATGCGAAACAAACGAGTTAGCATCAAATCCATGCGGAACACATGATTAAGCTTCAAATCAATACGATGAAGATGGTTTTCTTCAAATCCATGCGATACACAAGATTTAGCTTCAAATCAATGCGATGTAGTAGGTTCAGCTTCAAATCCATGCGATACACTAGATTTAGCTTCAAATCAATGCGATGTAGTAGGTTCAGCTTCAAATCCATGATACACATATGATTTAGCTTCCAATACTTGCGATATAAGTGATATAGCTTCAAAAGCTGTAGGAACAAACGAGGTAGCTTCAATTCCATGCGAGACACATGATTTAGCTTAAAATCAATGCGATGTAGAAGGTTTAGCTTCAAATCCATACGAAACACATGATTTAGCTTCAAATCAATTCGAAGGACAAGGCTTAGATTCAAATCCATGCGAAACAAATGGTTTAGCTACAAATACTTGTGATATAAATTATTTAGCTACAACTGCATGCGAAACGAACGAGCTAGCTTCAAATCCATGCGATACACATGATTTAGCTTCAAATCATGCGATGCAGAAGGCTTAGCTTCAAATCCATGCGATACACAAGATTTAACTTCAAATCAATGCGATGTAGAAGGTTCTGCTTCAAACCCATACGACCCATATGATTTAGCTGCAAATACTTGCGATATAAGTGATACAGGTTCAAAAGCTGGAGGGACATACGAGGTAGATTCAATTCCATGCGAAACAAATGATTTACCTTCAAATCAATGCGAAGTAGAAGGCGTAGCTACAAATCCATGCGAAAAAAATGGTTTAGCTACAAATACTTGTGATATAAATTATTTAGCTACAACTGCATGCGAAACTAACGAGGTAGCTTCAATTCCATGCGAAACAAATGATTTAGCTTCAAATCAATGCGAAGTAGAAGGCTTAGCTTCAAATTCATGCGAAACAAATGGTTTAGCTACAAATACTTGTGATATACATTATATAGCTACAACTGCATGCGAAACAAACGAGTTAGCATCAAATCCATGCGAAACACATGATTAATCTTCAAATCAATGCGATGTAGATGGTTTGCTTCAAATCCATGCGATACACAAGATTTAGCTTAAAATCAATGCGATGTAGAAGGTTTAGCTTCAAATCCATACGAAACACATGATTTAGCTTCAAATCAATTCGAAGGACAAGGCTTAGATTCTAATCCATGCGAAACAAATGATTTAGCTGCAATTCAATGCGATGTAGAAGGTTTAGCTTCAAATCCACGCGATACACTAGATTTAGCTTCAAATCAATGCGACGTAGAAGGCTTAGCTTCAAATCCATGCGATACACAAGATTTAGCTTCAAATCAATGCGATGTAGTAGGTTCAGCTTCAAATCCATGCGATATAAGTGATATAGTTTTAAATGCAGGAGGAACAAACGAGGTAGCTTCAATTCCATGCGAAACAAATGATTTAGCTTCAAATCAATGCGAAGTAGAAGGCTAAGCTTTAAATCCATGCAAAACAAATGATTTAGCTACAAATACTTGTGATATACATTATTTAGCTACAACTGCATGCGAAACGAACGAGTTAACTTCAAATCCATGCGATACACATGATTTAGCTTCAAATAATGCGATGCAGAAGGCTTAGCTTCAAATACATGCGATACACAAGATTTAGCTTCAAATCAATGCGATGTAGTAGGTTCAGCTTCAAATCCATGCGACACATATGATTTAGCTTCAAATTCTTGCGATATAAGTGATATAGCTTCAAAAGCTGTAGGAACAAACGAGGTAGCTTCAATTCCATGCGAGACACATGATTTAGCTTAAAATCAATGCGAAGTAGAAGGTTTAGCTTCAAATCCATACGAAACATATGATTTAGCTTCAAATCAATTCGAAGGCCAAGGCTTAGATTCACATCCATGCGAAACAAATGATTTAGCTTCAAATGAATGCGAAGTAGAAGGCGTAGCTACAAATCCATGCGAAAAAAATGGTTTAGCTACAAATACTTGTGATGTACATTATTTAGCTACAACTGCATGCGAAACTAACGAGTTAACATCAAATCCATGCGAAACACATGATTAAGCTTCAAATCAATGCGATGTAGATGGTTTGCTTCAAATCCATGCGATACACAAGATTTAGCTTCAAATCAATGCGATGTAGTAGGTTCAGCTTCAAATCCATGCAATATAAATCATATAGCTTCAAAAGCAGGAGGAACAAACGAGGTAGCTTCAATTCCATGCGAAACAAATGATTTAGCTTCAAATCAATACGAAGTAGAAGGCGTAGCTTCAAATCCATGCGATAAGAATGGTTTAGCTACAAATACTTGTGATATACATTATTAAGCTACAACTGCATGCGAAACAAACGAGTTAGCATCAAATCCATGCGATACACATGATTTAGCTTCAAATCAATGCGATGTAGTTGGTTCAGCTTCAAATCCATGCGATATAAGTGATATAGCTTCAAATGCAGGAGGAACAAACGAGGTAGCTTCAATTCCATGCGAAACAAATGATTTAGCTTCAAATCAAAGCGAAGTAGAAGGCTAAGCTTTAAATCCATGCAAAACAAATGGTTTAGCTACAAATACTTGTGATATACATTATTTAGCTACAACTGCATGCGAAATGAACGAGTTAGCTTCAAATCCATGCGATACACATGATTTAGCTTCAAATCAATGCGATGCAGAAGGCTTAGCTTCAAATCCATGCGATACACAAGATTTAGCTTCAAATCAATGCGATGTAGTAGGTTCAGCTTCAAATCCATGCGACACATATGATTTAGCTTCAAATCAATCGAAGGACAAGGCTTAGATTCAAATCCATGCGAAACAAATGATTTAGCTTCAAATGAATGCGAAGTAGAAGGGGTAGCTACAAATCCATGCGAAAAAAATGGTTTAGCTACAAATACTTGTGATGTACATTATTTAGCTACAACTGCATGCGAAACTAACGAGTTAGCTTCAAATCCATGCGAAACACACGATTTATCTTCAAATCAATGCGATGTAGAAGGCTTAGCTTGAAATCCATGTGATACACATGATTTAGCTTCAAATCTATGCGATGTAGTAGGTTCAGCTTCAAATCCATGCGACACATATGATTTAGCTTCAAATACTTGCGATATAAGTGATATAGCTTCAAAAGCTGTAGGAACAAACGAGGTAGCTTCAATTCCATGCGAGACACATGATTTAGCTTAAAATCAATGCGATGTAGAAGGTTTAGCTTCAAATCCATACGAAACACATGATTTAGCTTCAAATCAATTCGAAGGACAAGGCTTAGATTCAAATCCATGCAAAACAAATGGTTTAGCTACAAATACTTGTGATATACATTATTTAGCTACAACTGCATGCGAAACAAACGAGTTAGCTTCAAATCCATGCGATACACAAGATTTAGCTTCAAATCAATGCGATGTAGTAGGTTCAGCTTCAAATCCATGCGACACATATGATTTAGCTTCAAATACTTGCGATATAAGTGATATAGCTTCAAAAGCTGTAGGAACAAACGAGGTAGCTTCAACTCCATGCGAGACACATGATTTAGCTTAAAATCAATGCGAAGTAGAAGGTTTAGCTTCAAATCCATACGAAACACATGATTTAGCTTCAAATCAATCGAAGGACAAGGCTTAGATTCAAATCCATGCGAAACAAATGATTTAGCTTCAAATGAATGCGAAGTAGAAGGCGTAGCTACAAATCCATGCGAAAAAAATGGTTTAGCTACAAATACTTGTGATGTACATTATTTAGCTACAACTGCATGCGAAACTAACGAGTTAGCTTCAAATCCATGCGAAACACACGATTTATCTTCAAATCAATGCGATGTAGAAGGCTTAGCTTCAAATCCATGCGATACACATGATTTAGCTTCAAATCTATGCGATGTAGTAGGTTCAGCTTCAAATCCATGCGACACATATGATTTAGCTTCAAATACTTGCGATATAAGTGATATAGCTTCAAAAGCTGTAGGAACAAACGAGGTAGCTTCAATTCCATGCGAGACACATGATTTAGCTTAAAATCAATGCGATGTAGAAGGTTTAGCTTCAAATCCATACGAAACACATGATTTAGCTTCAAATCAATTCGAAGGACAAGGCTTAGATTCAAATCCATGCAAAACAAATGGTTTAGCTACAAATACTTGTGATATACATTATTTAGCTACAACTGCATGCGAAACAAACGAGTTAGCTTCAAATCCATGCGATACACATGATTTAGCTTCAAATACTTTCGATATAAGTGATATAGCTTCAAAAGCTGTAGGAACAAACGAGGTAGCTTCAATTCCATGCGAGACACATGATTTAGCTTCAAATCAATGCGATGTAGAAGGTTTAGCTTCAAATCCATACGAATCACATGATTTAGCTTCAAATCAATTTGAAGGACAAGGCTTAGATTTACATCCATGCGAAACAAATGATTTAGCTGCAATTCAATGTGATGTAGAAGGTTTAGCTTCAAATCCATGCGAAACACATTATTTAGCTGCAAATCAGGGCGAAGTAGAAGGCTCGGGTTCAAATCAATGCGATTCAAATGGTTCATCTTCAAATACTTGTGAAAGACATGATTTAGCTTCAACTGCATGCGAAACACATGATTTAGCTTCAAATCAATGCGATGTAGAAGGTTTAGCTTCAAATCCATGCAAAACACGTGATTTAACTTCCAATTAATGCCAAGTAGAAGGCTTAGCTTCAAATCCATGCGAATCAAATGGTTTGGCTTCAAATACTTGTGATATACGTTATTTAGATTTAACTGCATGCGTAACGAACGAGTTAGCATCAAATCCACGCGATACACATGATTTAGCTGCAAATCAATACGATATAGAAGGTTCAGCTTCAAAGCAAAACAGGTAGAAGGTTTAGCTTCAAATCAATAGAATGTAGAAGGTTTAGCTTCAAGTCAATGCGATGTAGATGGTTTAGCTTCAAATCCATACGAAACACATGATTTAGCTTCAAATCAATTCGATGGACAAGGCTTAGATTCAAATCCATGCGAAACAAATGATTTAGCTGCAAATCAATGCGATGTAGAAGGTTTAGCTTCACATCCATGCGAAAAAAATGATTTAGCTTCAAATCAATGCGATGTAGAAGGTTCTGGTTCAAATTCATACGACCTATATGATTTAGCTTCAAATACTTGCGATATAAGTGATACAGCTTCAAAAGCTGGAGCAACAAACGAGGTAGCTTCAATTCCATGCGGAACAAATGATTTAGCTTCAAATCAATTCGAAGTAGTAGGCTTAGCTTCAAGTTCATGCGAAACAAATGGTTTAGCTACAAATACTTGTGATATACATTATTTAGCTACAACTGCATGCGAAATGAACGAGTTAGCTTCAAATCCATGCGATACACATGATTTAGCTTCAAATCAATGCGATGTAGAAGGCTTAGCTTCAAATCCATGCGATACACAAGATTTAGCTTCAAATCAATGCGATGTAGTAGGTTCAGCTTCAAATCCATGCGACACATATGATTTAGCTTCAAATACTTGCGATATAAGTGATATAGCTTCAAAAGCTGTAGGAACAAACGAGGTAGCTTCAACTCCATGCGAGACACATGATTTAGCTTAAAATCAATGCGAAGTAGAAGGTTTAGCTTCAAATCCATACGAAACACATGATTTAGCTTCAAATAAATCGAAGGACAAGGCTTAGATTCAAATCCATGCGAAACAAATGATTTAGCTTCAAATGAATGCGAAGTAGAAGGCGTAGCTACAAATCCATGCGAAAAAAATGGTTTAGCTACAAATACTTGTGATGTACATTATTTAGCTACAACTGCATGCGAAACTAACGAGTTAACATCAAATCCATGCGAAACACATGATTAAGCTTCAAATCAATGCGATGTAGATGGATTGCTTCAAATCCATGCGATACACAAGATTTAGCTTCAAATCAATGCGATGTAGTAGGTTCAGCTTCAAATCCATGCAATATAAATCATATAGCTTCAAAAGCAGGAGGAACAAACGAGGTAGCTTCAATTCCATGCGAAACAAATGATTTAGCTTCAAATCAATACGAAGTAGAAGGCGTAGCTTCAAATCCATGCGATAAAAATGGTTTAGCTACAAATACTTGTGATATACATTATTAAGCTACAACTGCATGCGAAACAAACGAGTTAGCATCAAATCCATGCGATACACATGATTTAGCTTCAAATCAATGCGATGTAGTTGGTTCAGCTTCAAATCCATGCGATATAAGTGATATAGCTTCAAATGCAGGAGGAACAAACGAGGTAGCTTCAATTCCATGCGAAACAAATGATTTAGCTTCAAATCAAAGCGAAGTAGAAGGCTAAGCTTTAAATCCATGCAAAACAAATGGTTTAGCTACAAATACTTGTGATATACATTATTTAGCTACAACTGCATGCGAAATGAACGAGTTAGCTTCAAATCCATGCGATACACATGATTTAGCTTCAAATCAATGCGATGCAGAAGGCTTAGCTTCAAATCCATGCGATACACAAGATTTAGCTTCAAATCAATGCGATGTAGTAGGTTCAGCTTCAAATCCATGCGACACATATGATTTAGCTTCAAATACTTGCGATATAAGTGATATAGCTTCAAAAGCTGTAGGAACAAACGAGGTAGCTTCAACTCCATGCGAGACACATGATTTAGCTTAAAATCAATGCGAAGTAGAAGGTTTAGCTTCAAATCCATACGAAACACATGATTTAGCTTCAAATCAATCGAAGGACAAGGCTTAGATTCAAATCCATGCGAAACAAATGATTTAGCTTCAAATGAATGCGAAGTAGAAGGCGTAGCTACAAATCCATGCGAAAAAAATGGTTTAGCTACAAATACTTGTGATGTACATTATTTAGCTACAACTGCATGCGAAACTAACGAGTTAGCTTCAAATCCATGCGAAACACACGATTTATCTTCAAATCAATGCGATGTAGAAGGCTTAGCTTGAAATCCATGTGATACACATGATTTAGCTTCAAATCTATGCGATGTAGTAGGTTCAGCTTCAAATCCATGCGACACATATGATTTAGCTTCAAATACTTGCGATATAAGTGATATAGCTTCAAAAGCTGTAGGAACAAACGAGGTAGCTTCAATTCCATGCGAGACACATGATTTAGCTTAAAATCAATGCGATGTAGAAGGTTTAGCTTCAAATCCATACGAAACACATGATTTAGCTTCAAATCAATTCGAAGGACAAGGCTTAGATTCAAATCCATGCAAAACAAATGGTTTAGCTACAAATACTTGTGATATACATTATTTAGCTACAACTGCATGCGAAACAAACGAGTTAGCTTCAAATCCATGCGATACACAAGATTTAGCTTCAAATCAATGCGATGTAGTAGGTTCAGCTTCAAATCCATGCGACACATATGATTTAGCTTCAAATACTTGCGATATAAGTGATATAGCTTCAAAAGCTGTAGGAACAAACGAGGTAGCTTCAACTCCATGCGAGACACATGATTTAGCTTAAAATCAATGCGAAGTAGAAGGTTTAGCTTCAAATCCATACGAAACACATGATTTAGCTTCAAATCAATCGAAGGACAAGGCTTAGATTCAAATCCATGCGAAACAAATGATTTAGCTTCAAATGAATGCGAAGTAGAAGGCGTAGCTACAAATCCATGCGAAAAAAATGGTTTAGCTACAAATACTTGTGATGTACATTATTTAGCTACAACTGCATGCGAAACTAACGAGTTAGCTTCAAATCCATGCGAAACACACGATTTATCTTCAAATCAATGCGATGTAGAAGGCTTAGCTTCAAATCCATGCGATACACATGATTTAGCTTCAAATCTATGCGATGTAGTAGGTTCAGCTTCAAATCCATGCGACACATATGATTTAGCTTCAAATACTTGCGATATAAGTGATATAGCTTCAAAAGCTGTAGGAACAAACGAGGTAGCTTCAATTCCATGCGAGACACATGATTTAGCTTAAAATCAATGCGATGTAGAAGGTTTAGCTTCAAATCCATACGAAACACATGATTTAGCTTCAAATCAATTCGAAGGACAAGGCTTAGATTCAAATCCATGCAAAACAAATGGTTTAGCTACAAATACTTGTGATATACATTATTTAGCTACAACTGCATGCGAAACAAACGAGTTAGCTTCAAATCCATGCGATACACATGATTTAGCTTCAAATACTTTCGATATAAGTGATATAGCTTCAAAAGCTGTAGGAACAAACGAGGTAGCTTCAATTCCATGCGAGACACATGATTTAGCTTCAAATCAATGCGATGTAGAAGGTTTAGCTTCAAATCCATACGAATCACATGATTTAGCTTCAAATCAATTTGAAGGACAAGGCTTAGATTTACATCCATGCGAAACAAATGATTTAGCTGCAATTCAATGTGATGTAGAAGGTTTAGCTTCAAATCCATGCGAAACACATTATTTAGCTGCAAATCAGGGCGAAGTAGAAGGCTCGGGTTCAAATCAATGCGATTCAAATGGTTCATCTTCAAATACTTGTGAAAGACATGATTTAGCTTCAACTGCATGCGAAACACATGATTTAGCTTCAAATCAATGCGATGTAGAAGGTTTAGCTTCAAGTCCATGCAAAACACGTGATTTAACTTCCAATTAATGCCAAGTAGAAGGCTTAGCTTCAAATCCATGCGAATCAAATGGTTTGGCTTCAAATACTTGTGATATACGTTATTTAGATTTAACTGCATGCGTAACGAACGAGTTAGCATCAAATCCACGCGATACACATGATTTAGCTGCAAATCAATACGATATAGAAGGTTCAGCTTCAAAGCAAAACAGGTAGAAGGTTTAGCTTCAAATCAATAGAATGTAGAAGGTTTAGCTTCAAGTCAATGCGATGTAGATGGTTTAGCTTCAAATCCATACGAAACACATGATTTAGCTTCAAATCAATTCGATGGACAAGGCTTAGATTCAAATCCATGCGAAACAAATGATTTAGCTGCAAATCAATGCGATGTAGAAGGTTTAGCTTCACATCCATGCGAAAAAAATGATTTAGCTTCAAATCAATGCGATGTAGAAGGTTCTGCTTCAAATCCATACGACACATATGATTTAGCTTCAAATACTTGCGATATAAGTGATACAGCTTCAAAAGCTGGAGGAACATACGAGGTAGCTTCAATTCCATGCGAAACAAATGATTTAGCTTCAAATCAATGCGAAGTAGAAGGCGTAGCTTCAAATCCATGCGAAACAAATGGTTTAGCTACAAATACTTGTGATATACGTTATTTAGATTTAACTGCATGCGTAACGAACGAGTTAGCATCAAATCCACGCGATACACATGATTTAGCTGCAAATCAATATGATATAGAAGGTTCAGCTTCAAAGCAAAACAGGTAGAAGGTTTAGCTTCAAATCAATAGAATGTAGAAGGTTTAGCTTCAAGTCAATGCAATGTAGATGGTTTAGCTTCAAATCCATACGAAACACATGATTTAGCTTCAAATCAATTCGAAGGACAAGGCTTAGATTCAAATCCGTGCGAAGCAAATGATTTTGGAATGAAATACTTGCGATATATGTGATATAGCTTCAATGCAGGCAAAACAAACGAGTTAGCTTCAAATCCATGAGAAACAAATGATTTAGCTTTAAATCAATGCGAAGTAGAGGGCTTAGCTTCACATCCATGCGAAACAAATGGTTTAGCTTCAAATATTTGTGATATACATGATTTAGCTTCAACTGCATGCGAAACAAACGAGTTAGCTTCAAATCCAAGCGAAACACTTGATTTAGCTTCAAATCAATGCGATGTAGATGGATTAGCTCCAAATCCATGCGACACAAATGATTTAGCTTCAAATACTTGCGATATAAATGATATAGCTTCATATGCAGGCGAAACGAACGAGTTAGCTTAACTCCATGCGATACACATGGTTTAGCTTCAAATCAATGCGACATAGAAGGTTTAGCTTCAAATCCATGCCATACAAACGATTGAGCTCCAAACACTCCGGATATAGGTGATATAGCCTCAGCTGCATGCAAAACAAACGAGTTAGCTTCAAGTATATACGAAACACATGATTTATCTGCAAATTAATGCGATGTAGGAGAATTATCTTCAAATCCATGCGAATCAAATGATTTAGCATCAGATACTTGCTATATAAGTAATATAGCTTTAAATGGATGCGAAACAAAAGAGTTAGCTTCAAATCCATGCGAAACACATGATTTGGCTTCAATTCAAAGCGAAAAACATGATTTGGCATCAAATCAAAACGAAGTAGAAGGTGTAGCTTCACATCCATGCGAAACAAATGGTTTAGCTTCAAATATTTGTGATATACATGATTTAGCTTCAACTGCATGCGAAACAAACGAGTTAGCTTCAAATCCAAGCGAAACACTTGATTTAGCTTCAAATCAATGTGATGTAGATGATTAGCTTCAAATCCATGCGAAACAAATGATTTAGCTTCAAATACTTGCGATATAAATGATATAGCTTCATATGCAGGCGAAACGAACGAGTTAGCTTCAAACTCCATGCGATACACATGGTTCAGCTTCAAATACTTGCGATATAAATGATATAGCTTCATATGCAGGCGAAACGAACGAGTTAGCTTCAACTCCATGCGATACACATGATTTAGCTGCAGATCAATACGATATAGAAGGTTCAGCTTCAAAGCAAAACAGGTAGAAGGTTAGCTTCAAATCAATAGAATGTAGAAGGTTTAACTTCAAATCAATGCCATGTAGAAGGTTTAGCTTCAAATCCATACGAAACACATGATTTAGCTTCAAATCAATTCGAAGGACAAGGCTTAGATTCAAATCCATGCGAAACAAATGATTTAGCTGCAAATCAATGCGATGTAGAAGGTTTAGCTTCACATCCATGCGAAACACATTATTTAGCTGCAAATCAGTGCGAAGTAGAAGGGTCGGGTTCAAATCAATGCGATTCAAATGGTTCATCTTCAAATACTTGTGAAAGACATGATTTAGCTTCAACTGCATGCGAAACACATGATTTAGCTTCAAATCAATGCGATGTAGAAGGTTTAGCTTCAAATCCATGCAAAACACGTGATTTAACTTCCAATTAATGCGAATTAGAAGGCTTAGCTTCAAATCCATGCGAATCAAATGGTTTAGCTTCAAATACTTGTGAATATACGTTATTTAGATTTAACTGCATGTGTAACGAACGAGTTAGCATCAAATCCACGCGATACACATGATTTAGCTGCAAATCAATACGATATAGAAGGTTCAGCTTCAAGCAAAACAGGTAGAAGGTTTAGCTTCAAATCAATAGAATGTAGAAGGTTTAGCTTCAAGTCAATGCGATGTAGATGGTTTAGCTTCAAATCCATACGAAACACATGATTTAGCTTCAAATCAATTCGAAGGACAAGCTTAGATTCAAATCCATGCGAAACAAATGATTTAGCTGCAAATCAATGCGGTGTAGAAGGTTTAGCTTCACATCCATGCGAAAAAAATATGATTAGCTTCAAATCAATGCGATGTAGAAGGTTCTGCTTCAAACCCATACGACCCATATGATTTAGCTTCAAATACTTGCGATATAAGTGATACAGCTTCAAAAGCTGGAGGGACATACGAGGTAGATTCAATTCCATGCGAAACAAATGATTTAGCTTCAAATCAATTCGAAGGACAAGGCTTAGATTCAAATCCATGCGAAACAAATGATTTAACTTCAAATGAATGCGAAGTAGAAGGCTTAGATTCAAATCCATGCAAAACAAATGGTTTAGCTCCAAATACCTGTGATATACATTATTTAGCTACAACTGCCTGCGAACAAACGAGTTAGCTTCAAATCCATGCGATACAAATGGATTAGCTGCAAATACTTGTTTTATACATGACATTGCTACAAATGCAGGGAAATCAAATGAGCTAGATGCAAATCCATGCGAAATACATGATTTAGCTTCAAATCAATACGAAGATAAGGCTGATTTTCGAATCCATGCGAAACAAATGGTTTAGGTTCAAATACTTGTGATTTACAAGATCTAGCTTCACTGCATGCAAAACAAACGAGTTAGCTTCAAATCCTTGCGAAACACATGATTTAGCTTCAAATCAATGCGAATAGAAGGTTTAGCTTCAAATCCATGCCATACAAACGATTTAGCATCAGATACTTGCGATATAACTGATATAGCTCCAAATGCAGACGAATCAAACGAGTTAGTTGCAAAATCCATGCGATACACATGCTTTAGCTTCAAATCAATGCGATGTAGAAGGCTTAGCTTCAAATCCATGCGAAACGAATGATTTAGCGTCAAATACTTGCCAATATAAGGGAGACAGCTTCAAATGTATGCGAAACAGACGAGTTAGCTTCAAATACTTGCGATATAAATGAAATAGGTTCAAAGCAGGAAAACAAACGAGTTAGCTTCAAATCCATGCGAATCACACGATTTATTTTCAAATCAATTCCTAGAAGAAGGATTAGCTTCAAATCCATGCGAAACGAATGATTTAGCGTCGAATACTTGCGAATATAAAGGAGACGGCATCAAATGTATGCGAAACAAACGAGTTAGCTTCAAATACTTGCGATATAAATGAAGTAGGTTCAAAAGCAGGAAAAACGAACGAGTTAGCTTCAAATCCATGCGGAACACATGATTTAGCTTCATATCAATGCGAAGTAGAAGGCTTAGCTTCAAATTCATGCGAAACAAATGGTTTAGCTACAAATACTTGTGATATACATTATTTAGCTACAACTGCATGCGAAACAAACGAGTTAGCTTCAAATCCATGCGATACACATGATTTAGCTTCAAATACTTGCGATATAAGTGATATAGTTTCAAAAGCTGTAGGAACAAACGAGGTAGCTTCAATTCCATGCGAGACACATGATTTAGCTTCAAATCAATGCGATGTAGAAGGTTTAGCTTCAAATCCATACGAAACATATGATTTAGCTTCAAATCAATTCGAAGGCCAAGGCTTAGATTCACATCCATGCGAAACAAATGATTTAGCTGCAAATCAATGTGATGTAGAAGGTTCAGCTTCAAATCCATGCGGCACATATGATTTAGCTTCAAATACTTGCGATATAAGTGATATAGGTTCAAATGGTGGCGAAACGAACGAGTTAGCTTCAAATCCATGCGAAACAAATGATTTAGCTGCAAATCATTGCGACGTAGAAGGTTTGGCTTCAAATCCATGCGATACACTAGATTTAGCTTCAAATCAATGCGATGTAGAAGGTTCTGCTTCAAATCCATACGACACATATGATTTAGCTTCAAATACTTGCGATATAAGTGATAAAGCTTCAAACGCTAGAGGAACAAACGAGGTAGCTTCAATACCATGCGAAACAAACGATTTAGCTTCAAATCAATGCGAAGTAGAAGGCTTAGATTCAAATCCATGCGAAACAAATGATTTAGCTTCAAATGAATGCGAAGTAGAAGGCTTAGCTTCAAATCCATGCAAAACAAATGGATTAGCTACAAATACCTGTGATATACATTATTTAGCAACAACTGCATGCGAAACAAACGAGTTAGCTTCAAATCCATGCAAAACACACGATTTAGCTTCAAATCAATGCGATGTAGAAGGTTTAGCTTCAAATCCGTGCAACATACGTGATTTAACTTCCAATTAATGCGAAGTAGAAGGCTTAGCTTCAAATCCGTGCGAATCAAATGGTTTAGCTTCAAATACTTGTGATATACATTATTTAGCTACAACTGCATGCGAAACAAACGAGTTAGCTTCAAATCCATGCGATACACATGATTTAGCTTCAAATACTTGCGATATAAGTGATATAGTTTCAAAAGCTGTCGGAACAAACGAGGTAGCTTCAATTCCATGCGAGACACATGATTTAGCTTCAAATCAATGCGATGTAGAAGGTTTAGCTTCAAATCCATACGAAACATATGATTTAGCTTCAAATCAATTCGAAGGCCAAGGCTTAGATTCACATCCATGCGAAACAAATGATTTAGCTGCAAATCAATGTGATGTAGAAGGTTCAGCTTCAAATCCATGCGGCACATATGATTTAGCTTCAAATACTTGCGATATAAGTGATATAGGTTCAAATGGTGGCGAAACGAACGAGTTAGCTTCAAATCCACGCGAAACACATGATTTAGCTGCAAATCAATGCGATGTATAAGGTTTAGATTCATATCCGTGCGATACACTAGATTTAGCTGCAAGTCAATGCGATGTTGAAGGTTTAGCTTCAAATCCAAACGAAACACATGATTTAGCTTCAAATACTTGCGATATAAGTGATCTAGCTTCAAATACAGGCGAAACGGACGAGTTAGCTTCAAATCCATGCGAAACACATGATTTAGCTGCAAATCAATGCGATGAAGAAGGATTAGCTTCAAATCCATGCGAAACAAATGATATAGATTCAAACACTTGGGGTGTAAGTGATATAGCTTCAAATGAAGACTAATCAAACGAGTTAGCTTCAAAATCCACGCGATACACGTGATTTAGCTTCAAATACTAGCGATATATGTGATGTAGATTTAACTGCAGGCGAAACGAACGAGTTAGCTTCAACACCATGCGAAACACATGATTTAGCGGCAAATCAATGCGATATAGAAGGTTCAGCTTCAAAACAATAACAGGTAGAAGGTTTTCTTCAAATCAATAGAATGTAGAAGGTTTAGCTTCAAATCAATGCGATGTAGAAGGTTTAGCTTCAAATCCATACGAAACACATGATTTAGCTTCAAATCAATTCGAAGGACAAGGCTTAGATTCAAATCCATGCGAAACAAATGATTTAGCTGCAAATCATTGCGACGTAGAAGGTTTAGCTTCAAATCCATGCGATACACTAGATTTTGCTTCAAATCAATGCGATGTAGAAGGTTCTGCTTCAAATCCATACGACACATATGATTTAGCTTCAAATACTTGCGATATAAGTGATACAGCTTCAAAAGCTAGAGGAACAAACGAGGTAGCTTCAATTCCATGCGAAACAAACGATTTAGCTTCAAATCAATGCGAAGTAGAAGGCTTAGATTCAAATCCATGCGAAACAAATGATTTAGCTTCAAATGAATGCGAAGTAGAAGGCTTAGCTTCAAATCCATGCAAAACAAATGGATTAGCTACAAATACCTGTGATGTACATTATTTAGCTACAACTTCATGCGAAACAAACGAGTTAGCTTCAAATCCATGCGAAACACGCGATTTAGCTTCAAATCAATGCGATGTAGAAGGTTTAGCTTCAAATCCGTGCAAAATACGTGATTTAACTTCCAATTAATGCGAAGTAGAAGGCTTAGCTTCAAATCCGTGCGAATCAAATGGTTTAGCTTCAAATACTTGTGATATACGTTATTTAGATTTAACTGCATGCGCAACGAACGAGTTAGCTTCAAATCCATGCGAAACACATGATTTAGCTTCGAATCAATTCGATGTAGAAGGTTTAGCTTCAAATCCATGCCATACACAAGATTTAGCTTCAAATCAATGCGATGTTGTAGGTTTAGCTTCAAATCCATGCGACACAACTGATTTAGCTTCAGATACTTGCGATATAAGTGATATAGCTTCAAATGCAGGCGAAACAAACGAGTTAGCATCAAATCCATGCAAAACGCATGATTTAGCTGCAAATCAATGCCTGTGCAGAAGGTTTAGCTTCAAATCCATGCGAAACAAATGATTTAGCTTCAAACAATTGAAATATAAGTGATATAGCTTCAAATGCAGCCGAAGCAAACGAGTTAGCTTCAAATCCAAGCGAATCACATGATTTAGCTGCAAATCAATGCGATGTAGAAGGTTTAGCTTCAAATCCATGCGACACAAAGATATAGCTTCAGATACTTGCAATATAAGTGATATAGCTTCCAATGCAGACGAAACAATCGAGTTAGCTTCAAATACAAGCGACACACATGATTTAGCTTCAAATCAATGCGATGTAGAAGGTTTAGCTTCAAATCCAAGCGAAACACATGATTTAGCTGCAAATAAATGCGATGTAGAAGGTGTAGCTTCAAATCCATGCGAAACAAATGATTTAGCACCAAATACTTGCGATATAAGTGATACAGCTATAAATGCAGGGGAAACAAACGAGTTAGCTTCAAACCCATGCAAAACACACGACTAAGCTCCTAAACAATTCTATGTAGAAGGTTTAGCTTCAACTCCATGCGAAACACATGCTTTAGCTGCTAATCAATGCGATGTAGAAGATTTAGCTTCAAATCCAAGCGAAACACATGATTTAGCTTCAAATCAATGCGTTGTAGAAGGTTTAGCTTCAAATCCAAGCGAAACACATGATTTAGCTTGAAATCAATGCGATGTTGGAGGATTGGCTTCAAATCCTTGCGAAGCAAATGATTGAGCTTCAAAAACTTGGGATATAGGTGATATAGCTTCAAATGCAGGCAAAACTAACGAGTTAGCTTCAAATCCATGCGAAACAAATGATTTAGCTTCAATCACTTGGGATATAAGTGATACAGCTTCAAATGCAGACGAATCAAACGAGTTAGCTTCAAATCCATGCGATACATTTCATTTAGCTTCAAATCGATACGAAGTATAAGGCTTAGCTTCAAATCCATGCGAAACAAATGATTCAGCTTCAAACACTTGAGATATAAGTGATATTTCTTCAAATGCAGACGAATCAAACGAGTTAGCTTCAAATCCAAGCAAATCACATGATTTAGCTCCAAATCAATGCGATGCAGAAGGTTTAGCTTCAAATCCAAGCGAAACACATGATCTAACTTCTAATCTATACGAAGTAGAAGGCTTAGCTTCAAATTGATGCGAAACAAATGATTTAGATTCAGATACTTGCGATATTAGTGATATAGCTTTAAATGCAGTCGAATCAAACGAGTTAACTTCAAAATCCATGCGATACATTTCATTTAGCATCAAATCGATACGAAGTAGAAGGTTTAGCTACAAATCCATGCGAAACAAATGATTTAGCTTCATACAATTGGGATATAAGTGATATAGCTTTAAATGCAGACCCATCAAACGAGTTAGTTTCAAATCCATGCGAGACACATGATTTAGCTGCAAATCAAAGCGATGTAGATGGTTTAGCTTCAAATCCATGCGAAACAAATGATTTAGCTTCAATTACTTGGATATAAGTGATATAGCTTCAAATGCAGACGAATCAAACGAGATAGTTCAAATCCAAGCAAGTCACATGATTTAGCTTCAAATCAATGCGATGTCGAAGGTTTAGCTTCAAATCCATGCGAAACAAATGATTTAGCTTCAAACAGTTGGGATATAAGTGATATAGCTTCAAATGCAGACGAATCAAACGAGTTAGCTTCAAAATCCATGCGATACATGTCATTTAACTTCAAATCTATACGAAGTAGAAGGCTTTGCTTCAAATTCATGCGAAACAAATGATTTAGATTCAGATACTTGCGATATAAGTGATATAGCTTCAAATGCAGGGGAAACAAACGAGTTAGCATCAAATCCATACAAAATACATGATTAAGCTTCAAATCAATGCGATGCAGAAGGTTTAGTTTCAAATCCAAGCGAAACACATGATTTAGCTTGAAATCAATGCGATGTTGGAGGATTGGCTTCAAATCCTTGCGAAGCAAATGATTGAGCTTCAAAAACTTGGGATATAGGTGATATAGCTTCAAATGCAGGCAAAACTAACGAGTTAGCTTCAAATCCATGCGAAACAAATGATTTAGCTTCAATCACTTGGGATATAAGTGATACAGCTTCAAATGCAGACGAATCAAACGAGTTAGCTTCAAATCCATGCGATACATTTCATTTAGCTTCAAATCGATACGAAGTATAAGGCTTAGCTTCAAATCCATGCGAAACAAATGATTCAGCTTCAAACACTTGAGATATAAGTGATATTTCTTCAAATGCAGACGAATCAAACGAGTTAGCTTCAAATCCAAGCAAATCACATGATTTAGCTCCAAATCAATGCGATGCAGAAGGTTTAGCTTCAAATCCAAGCGAAACACATGATTTAGATTCAAATCAATGCCATGTAGAATGTTTAGCTTCAAATCCATGCGAAACAAATGATTTAGCTTCAAACCCTTGGGATATAAGTGATATAGCTTTAAATGCAGTCGAATCAAACGAGTTAGCTTCAAAATCCATGCGATACATTTCATTTAGCATCAAATCGATACGAAGTAGAAGGTTTAGCTACAAATCCATGCGAAACAAATGATTTAGCTTCATACAATTGGGATATAAGTGATATAGCTTTAAATGCAGACCCATCAAACGAGTTAGTTTCAAATCCATGCGAGACACATGATTTAGCTGCAAATCAAAGCGATGTAGATGGTTTAGCTTCAAATCCATGCGAAACAAATGATTTAGCTTCAATTACTTGGGATATAAGTGATATAGCTTCAAATGCAGACGAATCAAACGAGATAGTTCAAATCCAAGCAAGTCACATGATTTAGCTTCAAATCAATGCGATGTCGAAGGTTTAGCTTCAAATCCATGCGAAACAAATGATTTAGCTTCAAACAGTTGGGATATAAGTGATATAGCTTCAAATGCAGACGAATCAAACGAGTTAGCTTCAAAATCCATGCGATACATGTCATTTAACTTCAAATCTATACGAAGTAGAAGGCTTAGCTTCAAATTCATGCGAAACAAATGATTTAGATTCAGATACTTGCGATATATGTGATATAGCTTCAAATGCAGGGGAAACAAACGAGTTAGCATCAAATCCATACAAAATACATGATTAAGCTTCAAATCAATGCGATGCAGGAGGTTTAGTTTCAAATCCAAGCGAAACACATGATTTAGCTTGAAATCAATGCGATGTTGGAGGATTGGCTTCAAATCCTTGCGAAGCAAATGATTGAGCTTCAAAAACTTGGGATATAGGTGATATAGCTTCAAATGCAGGCAAAACTAACGAGTTAGCTTCAAATCCATGCGAAACAAATGATTTAGCTTCAATCACTTGGGATATAAGTGATACAGCTACAAATGCAGACGAATCAAACGAGTTAGCTTCAAATCCATGCGATACATTTCATTTAGCTTCAAATCGATACGAAGTATAAGGCTTAGCTTCAAATCCATGCGAAACAAATGATTCAGCTTCAAACACTTGAGATATAAGTGATATTTCTTCAAATGCAGACGAATCAAACGAGTTAGCTTCAAATCCAAGCAAATCACATGATTTAGCTCCAAATCAATGCGATGCAGAAGGTTTAGCTTCAAATCCAAGCGAAACACATGATCTAACTTCTAATCTATACGAAGTAGAAGGCTTAGCTTCAAATTGATGCGAAACAAATGATTTAGATTCAGATACTTGCGATATTAGTGATATAGCTTTAAATGCAGTCGAATCAAACGAGTTAACTTCAAAATCCATGCGATACATTTCATTTAGCATCAAATCGATACGAAGTAGAAGGTTTAGCTACAAATCCATGCGAAACAAATGATTTAGCTTCATACAATTGGGATATAAGTGATATAGCTTTAAATGCAGACACATCAAACGAGTTAGTTTCAAATCCATGCGAGACACATGATTTAGCTGCAAATCAAAGCGATGTAGATGGTTTAGCTTCAAATCCATGCGAAACAAATGATTTAGCTTCAATTACTTGGGATATAAGTGATATAGCTTCAAATGCAGACGAATCAAACGAGATAGTTCAAATCCAAGCAAGTCACATGATTTAGCTTCAAATCAATGCGATGTCGAAGGTTTAGCTTCAAATCCATGCGAAACAAATGATTTAGCTTCAAACACTTGGGATATAAGTGATATAGCTTTAAATGCAGACGAATCAAACGAGTTAGCTTCAAAATCCATGCGATACATTTCATTTAGCTTCAAATCGATAAGAAGTAGAAGGCTTAGCTACAAATCCATGCGAAACAAATGATTTAGCTATATGCAATTGGGATATAAGTGATATAGCTTTAAATGCAGACGCATCAAACGAGTTAGCTTCAAATCCATGCGAGACACATGATTTAGCTGCAAATCAATGCGATGTAGATGGTTTAGCTGCAAATCCATGCGAAACAAATGATTTAGCTTCAATTACTTGGGATATAAGTGATATAGCTTCAAATGCAGACGAATCAAACGAGATAGTTCAAATCCAAGCAAATCACATGATTTAGCTTCAAATCAATGCGTTGTAGAAGGTTTAGCTTCAAATCCATGCGAAACAAATGATTTAGCTTCAAACAGTTGGGATATAAGTGATATAGCTTCAAATGCAGACGAATCAAACGAGTTAGCTTCAAAATCCATGCGATACATGTCATTTAACTTCAAATCTATACGAAGTAGAAGGCTTAGCTTCAAATTCATGCGAAACAAATGATTTAGATTCAGATACTTGCGATATAAGTGATATAGCTTCAAATGCAGGGGAAACAAACGAGTTGGCATCAAATCCATGAAAAACACATGATTTAGATTCAAATCAATGCGATGCAGAAGGTTTAGCTTCAAATCCAAGCGAAACACATGATTTAGCTTGAAATAAATGCGATGTAGAAGGCTTAGCTTCAAATCCATGCGAAACAAATGATTTAGATTCAGATACTTGAGATATAAGTTATATAGCTTCAAATGCAGGCGAAACTAACGGGTTAGCTTCAACTCCATGCGAAACACATGATTTACCTGCAAATCCATGCTATGTAGATGATTTAGATTCAAATCCGTGCGAAATAAATGATTTAGCAACAGATACTTGCGATATAACTGATATAGCTTCAAATGCAGGAGAAACAGGCGAGTAAGCATCAAATCCATGCAAAACACATGATTTAGTGTCAAATCAATGCGATGCAGAAGGTTTAGCTTCAAATCCAAGCGAAACACATGATTTAGATTCAAATCAATGCCATGTAGAATGTTTAGCTTCAAATCCATGCGAAACAAATGATTTAGCTTCAAACCCTTGGGATATAAGTTATATAGCTTTAAATGCAGTCGAATCAAACGAGTTAACTTCAAAATCCATGCGATACATTTCATTTAGCATCAAATCGATACGAAGTAGAAGGCTTAGCTACAAATCCATGCGAAACAAATGATTTAGCTTCATACAATTGGGATATAAGTGATATAGCTTTAAATGCAGACGCATCAAACGAGTTAGTTTCAAATCCATGCGAGACACATGATTTAGCTGCAAATCAAAGCGATGTAGATGGTTTAGCTTCAAATCCATGCGAAACAAATGATTTAGCTTCAATTACTTGGGATATAAGTGATATAGCTTCAAATGCAGACGAATCAAACGAGATAGTTCAAATCCAAGCAAGTCACATGATTTAGCTTCAAATCAATGCGATGTCGAAGGTTTAGCTTCAAATCCATGCGAAACAAATGATTCAGCTTCAAACACTTGCGATATAAGTGATATTTCTTCAAATGCAGACGAAACAAACGAGTTAGCTTCAAATCCAAGCAAATCACATGATTTAGCTTCAAATCAATGCGATGCAGAAGGGTTAGCTTCAAATCCAAGCGAAACACATGATTTAACTTCAAATCTATACGGAGTAGAAGGCTGAGCTTCAAATTCATGCGAAACAAATGATTTAGATTCAGATACTTGCGATATAAGTGATATAGATTCAAATGCAGGGGAAACAAACGAGTTAGCATCAAATCTATGCAAAACACATGATTTAGCTTCAAATCAATGCGATGCAGAAGGTTTAGCTTCAAATCCAAGCGAAACACATGATCTAACTTCTAATCTATACGAAGTAGAAGGCTTAGCTTCAAATTCATGCGAAACAAATGATTTAGATTCAGATACTTGCGATATAAGTGATATAGCTTCAAATGCAGGGGAAACAAACGAGTTAGCTTCAAATCCAAGCGAATCACATGATTTTGCTGCAAATCGATGCGCTGTAGAAGGTTTAGCTTCAAATCCATGCGAAACAAATGATTTAGCTGCAAATCAATGCGATGTAGAAGGATTAGCATCAAATCCACGCAACACAAATGATTTAGCATCAGATACATGCGATATAAGTGATATAGCTTCAAATGCAGGAGACAAACGAGTTAGCTTCAAATCCATGCAAAACACATGATTAAGCTTTAAATCAATGCGATGTAGAAGGTTTAGCTTCAAATCCATGCGACACAAATGATTTAGCTTCAGATACTTGCGATATAAGTGATATAGCTTCAAATGCAGGCGAAACAAACGAGTTAACATTAAATCCATGCGAAACACATGATTTAGCTTGAAATTCATGCGAAACACATGGTTTAGCTACATATTCTAACGAAAAAAATGGCTTACTTTTTGATACTTGTGATAAACATGATCTAGTTTCAAATTCAGGCGAAACTAACGAGTTAGCTTCAAATCCATGCGAAACACATGATTTAGCTTCAATTCAATGCGAAGTTGAAGGCTTAGCTTCAAAGCCATCCGAAACAAATAATTTAGGATCAGATACTTGCGATATAATTGATATAGCTTCAAATGCAGGCGAAACGAACGAGTTAGCTTCAAATCCGCGCGACACAAATGATTTAGATTCAGATACTTGCGATATAACTGATATAGCTTCAAATTCAGACGAAACAAACGACTTAGCTTCAAATTAATGCGAAACAAATGATTTAGTTTCAAATCAATGCGAAGTAGAGTGCTTACATTCAAATCCATGCGAAACAAATGGTTTAGCTTCAAATACTTGAGATATACATGATTTAGCTTCAAATGCAGGCGCAACAAACGAGTTAGGTTCAAATCCATGCGAAACACATGATTCAGATACAAATCAATGCGAAGTAGAAGGCTTAGCTTCAAATCCATGCGAAACAAATGATTTAGCATCAGATACTTGTGATATAAGTGATATATCTTCCAGTGCAGGGGAAACAAACGAGTTAGCTTCAAATCCATGCAAAGCACATGATTAAGCTTCAAATCAATGCTATATAGAAGGTTTAGCATCAAATCCATGCGAAACACATGATTTAGCTCCAAATCATTGCGAAGTAGATGGGTTAGCTTCAAATCCGTGCGAAACAAATGGTTTAACTTCAAATATTTATGTTATACATGATTTGGCTTCAACTGCGTGCGAAACAAATGTGTTATCTCTAAATCCATACGAAACACATGATTTAGCTTCAAATCAAAGCGAAGTAGAAGGCTTAGCTTCAAATCCAGACGAAACACATGATTTAGCTTCAAATCAATGCGAAGTAGGAGGCTTATCTTCGAATCCATGCGAAACAAATGGTTTAGCACCAAATACTTGCGATATACACGATTTAGCTTCAAAACCAGGCGAAACAAACGAGTTAGCTTTAAATCCAAGCGAAAAACATGATTTAGCTTCAAATCAATGCGAAGTAGAAGGCTTATTTTCGAATCCATGCGAAACAAATGGCTTAGCTTCAAATACTTGTGATATACATGATTTAGCTACAAATGCAGGCGATACAAACGAATTAGCTTCAAACCCATGCGAAACATATGATTTAGCTTCAAATCAATGCGAAGTAGAAGGCTGATCTTCGAATCCAAGCGAAACAAATGGTTTCGCTTCAAATACTTGTGATATACATGATTTAGCTTCAAATGCTGGCGACACAAACGAGTTTTATCATCAAATCCATCCGAAACACATGATTTAGCTTCAAATTCATTCGAAACACATGGTTTAGCATAATATTCATGCGAAGCAAATGGTTCAGCTTCAAATACTTGTGATATACATGATTTAGCTTCAACTGCATGCGAAACAAACGAATTAGCTTCAAATCCATGCGTAACATGATGTAGCTTCATATCAATGCGAAGTAGAAGGCTGATCTTCGAATCCATGCGAAACAAATGGTTTCGCTTCAAATACTTGTGATATACATGATTTAGCTTCAAATGCTGGCGACACAAACGAGTTTTATCATCAAATCCATCCGAAACACATGATTTAGCTTCAAATTCATTCGAAACACATGGTTTAGCATAAAATTCATGCGAAGCAAATGGTTCAGCTTCAAATACTTGTGACATACATGATTTAGCTTCAACTGCATGCGAAACAAACGAGTTAGCTTCAAATCCAAGAGAAAAACGTGATTTAGGTTCATATCAATGCGAAGTAGAAGGCTTAGTTTCAAATCCATGCGAATCAAATGGTTTAGCTTCAAATATTTGTGATATACATGATTTGGCAAATGCATGCGAAACAAATGAGTTAGCCACAAATCCAAGTGAATCAAATGATTTAGCTTCAAATCAATGCGAAGTAGAACGCTTATCTTCGAAACAATGCGAAACAAATTGGTGAGCATCAAATACTTGTGATATACATGATTTAGAATCAACAGCTTGCGAGACAAACGAGTTAGCTTCAAATCCATGCGAAACACATGATTTAGCTCCAAATCAATGCGAAGTAGAAGGGTTAGCTTCAAATCCGTGCAAATCAAATGGTATAACTTCAAATATTTGTGTTATACATGATTTGGCTTCAACTGCTTGCGAAACAAAAGTGTTAGCTCTAAATCCATACGAAACATATGATTTAGCTTCAAATCAAAGCGAAGTAGAAGGCTTAGCTTCAAATCCAGACGAAACATATGATATAGCTTCACATCAATGCGAAGTAGAAGACTGATCTTCGAATCCATGCGAAACAAATGGGTTCGCTTCAAATACTTGTGATATACATGATTTAGCTTCAAATGCAGGCGACACAAACGAGTTAGCTTTAAATCCAAGCGAAAAACATGATTTAGAATCAAATCAATGCAAAGTAGAAGGCTTATTTTCGAATCCATGCGAAACAAATGGCTTAGCTTCAAATACTTGTGATATACATGATTTAGCTTCAAATGCAGGCGATACAAACGAATTGGCTTCAAATCCATGCGAAACATATGATTTAGCTTCAAATCAATGCGAAGTAGAAGGCTGATCTTCGAATCCAGGCGAAACAAATGGTTTCGCTTCAAAAACTTGTGATATACATGATTTAGCTTCAAATGCTGGCGACACAAACGAGTTTTATCATCAAATCCATCCGAAACACATGATTTAGCTTCAAATTCATTCGAAACACATGGTTTAGCATAATATTCATGCGAAGCAAATGGTTCAGCTTCAAATACTTGTGATATACATGATTTAGCTTCAACTGCATGCGAAACAAACGAATTAGCTTCAAATCCATGCGAAACATGATGTAGCTTCATATCAATGCGAAGTAGAAGGCATGTCTTCGAATCCATGCGAAACAAGTGGTTTAGCTTCAAATACCTGTGATATACATGATGTAGCTTCAACTGCATGCGAAACAAACGAGTTAGCTTCAAATCCATGCGAAACACATTATTTAGCTTCAAATTAATTTGAAAAACATGGTTTAGCTTAATATTCATGCGGAACAAATGTTCCAGCAAATACTTGTGATATACATGATATCGCTTCAACTGCATTTGAAACAAACGAGTTAGCTTCAAGTTCATACGAAACACATGATTCAGCTTCAAATAAATGCGAAGTAGAAGGCTGATTTTCGAATCCATGCGAAACAAATGGTTTAGCTACAAATACTTGTGATATACGTTATTTAGATTAAACTGCATGCGCAACGAACGAATTAGCTTCAAATCCATGCGAAACACATGATTTAGCAGCAAATCAATGCGACATAGAAGGTTTAGCTTCAAATCCATGCGAAACCATTGATTTAGCTTCAGATACTTGCGATATAAGTGACATAGCTTCTAATGCAGACGAAACAAACGAGTTAGCTTTAAATCCAAGCGAATCACATGATGTAGCTTCAAATCAATGCGATTTAGAAGGTTTAGTTTCAAATCCATGCGAAACAAATGATTTAGCTTCAAACACTTGGGATATATGTGATACAGCTTCAAATGCAGACGCTTCAAATCCATGCGAAACACACGATTTAGCAGCAAATCAATGCGATGTAGAAGGTTTAACTTCAAATGCATGCGAAACAAATGATTTAGCTTCAGCCATATAAGTGATATAGATTCAAATGCAGACGAAACAAACGTCTTAGCTTCATATCCAAGCCTAACACATGATTTAGCATCAAATCAATGCGATGTAGAAGGTTTAGTTTCAAATCCATGCGACGCAAATGATTTAGCTTCAAATCAATTCGAAGTAGAAGGCTTAGCTACAAATCCAAGCGAAACAAATGTTTTAGGTACAGATACATGCGATATAAGTGATATAGCTTCAAATGCGGACGAAACAAACGAGTTAGCTTCAACTCCATGCGAAACACATGATGTAGCTTCAAATCAATGTGATGTAGAAGGGTTAGCTTCAAATCCATGCGACACAAATGATTTAGTATCAGATACATGCAATATAAGCTATATAGCTTCAAATGCAGGTGAAACAAACGAGTTAGCTTCAAGTCCATGCGAAACACATGATTTAGCAGCAAATCAATGCGATGTAGAAGGTTTAGCTTCAAGTCCATGCGAAACAAATGATTTAGCTACAAGCACTTGCGGTATAAGTGATATAGCTTCAAATGCTGGAGAAACAAATCAGTTAGCTCCAAATACATGCGAAACGCTTGATTTAGCTGACTATCAATGCGATGTAGATGGTGGAGCTTCACATCCATGCGAAACAAATGATTCAGCATCAGATAGTTGCGATATAAATGACATAGCTTCAAATGCAGACGAATCAAACGAGTTAGAATCAAAATCCAAGCGATACACACGACTTAGCTTTAAATCAATGCGAAGTAGAAGATTTAGATTCAAATCCATGCGACACAAAGATATAGCTTCAGATACTTGCGATATAAGTGATATAGCTTCCAATGCAGACGAAACAATCGAGTTAGCTTCAAATACAAGCGACACACATGATTTAGCTTCAAATCAATGCGATGTAGAAGGTTTAGCTTCAAATCCAAGCGAAACACATGATTTAGCTGCAAATCAATGCGATGTAGAAGATCTAGCTTCAAATCCAAGCGAAACACATGATTTAGAACAGGAACCTGCGATGTAAGTGATATAGCTTCCAATGCAGACGAAACAATCGTGTTAGCTTCAAGTACAAGCGACACACATGATTTAGCTTCAAATCAATGCGATGTGGAAGGTTTAGCTTCAAATCCAAGCGAAACACATGATTTAGCTGCAAATCAATGCGATGTAGAAGGTGTAGCTTCAAATCCATGCGAGACAAATGATTTAGCTTCAGATACTTGCAATATAAGTGATATAGCTTCATATGCAGGGGCAACAAACGAGTTAGCTTCAAATCCATGCAAAACACATGATAAAGCTTCAAATCAATGCTATGTCGAAGGTTTAGCTTCAAATCCATGCGAAACCAATGATTTAGCTTCAAATACTTGGGTTATAAGTGATATAGCTTCAAATGCAGACGAATCAAACGAGTTAGCTTCAAATCCAAGCGAAACACATGATTTAGCGTCAAATCAATGCGATGTAGAAGGTTTAGCTTCAAATCCAAGCGGAACACGTGATTTAGCTTCAAATGAATGAGATGCAGAATGTTTTGATTCAAATCCATGCGACACAATTGATTTGGCTTCAAATACTTGCGATATAAGTGACGTAGCTTCAAATGCAGACGAAACAAACGAGTTAGCTTCAAATCCAAGCGAATCACATGATTTAGCTACAAATCAATGCGATTTAGAAGGTTTAGCTTCAAATCCATGCGAAACAAATAGTTCAGCTTCAAATACTTTTGATATACATCATTTAGCTTCAACTGCATGCGAAACAAACGAATTAGGTTCAAATTCAACCGAAACACATAATTTAGCTTCAAATCAATGCGATGTAGAAGGCTTAACTTCAAAGCAATGCGACATAAATGATTTAGCTTCATATACATGCGATATAAGTGATATAGCTTCAAATGCAGGAGAAACAAACGGGTTAGCTTCGTATCCAAGCGAAACACGTGATTTAGCTTCAAATCAGTGCGATGTAGAAGGTTCAGCTTCAAATCCATGCGATGTAGAAGGTTTAGCATCAAATCCATGCGAAACACATGATTTAGCAGCAAATCAATGCGATGTAGAAGGCTTCGCTACAAATCCATGCGAAACAAATGATTTAGCTTCATACAATTGGGATATAAATGATATATCTTTAAATGCAGACGAATCAAACGAGTTAGCTTCAAATCCATGCGAGACACATGATTTAGCTGCAAATCAATGCGATGTAGATGATTTAGCTTCAAATCCATGCTAAACCAATGATTTATTTTCAATCACTTGGGATATGAGTTATATAGCTTCAAATGCAGACGAATCAAACGAGTTAGCTTCAAATCCATGCGATACATTTCATTTAGCTTCAAATCGATACGAAGTATAAGGCTTAGCTTCAAATCCATGCGAAACAAATGATTTAGCTTCAAACACTTGAGATATAAGTGATATTTCTCCAAATGCAGACGACACAAACGCGTTAGCTTCAAATCCAAGCAAATCACATGATTTAGCTTGAAATCAATGCGTTGTAGAAGGTTTAGCTTCAAATTCATGCGAAACAAATGATTTAGATTCAGATACTTGCGATATAAGTGATATAGCTTCAAATGCAGGAGAATCAAACGAGTTAGCATCAAATCCATGCAAAACACATGATTTAGCTTCAAATCGATACGAAGTAGAAGGCTTAGCTTCAAATTCATGCGAAACAAATGATTTAGATTCAGATACTTGCGATATAAGTGATATAGCTTCAAATGCAGGGGAATCAAACGAGTTAGCATCAAATCCAAGCGAAACACATGATTTAGCTTGAAATCGATAAGAAGTAGAAGGCTTAGCTTCAAATCCATGCGAAACAAATGATTTAGATTCAGATACTTGAGATATAATTTATATAGCTTCAAATGCAGGCGAAACTAACGAGTTAGCTTCAAATCCAAGCGAAACACATGATTTAGCTTCAAATCAATGCGATGTAGAAGATTTAGCTTCAAATCCATGCGAAACAAATGATTTAGTTTCAAACACTTGGGATATAAGTGATATAGCTTTAAATGCAGACGAATCATACGAGATAGTTCAAATCCATGCGACACATTTCATTTAGCTTCAAATCGATACAAAGTAGAAGGCTTAGCTTCAAATCCATGCGAAACAAATGGTTTAGCTTCAAAAACTTGAGATATAAGTGGTATTTCTTCAAATGCAGACGAAACAAACGAGTTAGCTTCAAATCCAAGCAAATCACATGATTTAGTTTCAAATCAATGCGTAACAAATGATTTAGCTTCAAACAGTTGGGATATAAGTGATATAGCTTCAAATGCAGACGAATCAAACGAGTTAGCTTCAAAATCCATGTGATACATGTCATTTAACTTCAAATCTATACGAAGTAGAAGGCTTAGCTTCAAATTCATGCGAAACAAATGATTTCGATTCAGATACTTGCAATATAAGTGATATAGCTTTAAATGTAGGGGAAACAAACGAGTTAGCATCAAATCCATGCAAGACACATGATTAAGCTTCAAATCAATGCGATGCAGGAGGTTTAGTTTCAAATCCGTGCGAAACACATGATTTAGCTTGAAATCGATAGGAAGTAGAAGGCTTAGCTTCAAATCCATGCGAAACAAATGATCTAGATTCAGATACTTGAGATATAAGTTATATAGCATCAAATGCAGGCGAAACTAACGAGTTAGCTGCAAATTCATGCGAAACATATGATTTAGCTGCAAATCCATGCGATGTAGATGATTTATATTCAAATCCGTGCGAAATAAATGATTTAGCATCAGATACTTGCGATATAACTGATATAGCTTCAAATGCAGGGGAAACAAACGAGTTAGCATCAAATCCATGCAAAAGACATGATTTAGCGTCAAATCAATGCGATGCAGAAGGTTTAGCTTCAAATCCAACCGAAACACCTGATTTAGCTTCAAATCAATGCGATGTAGAATGTTTAGCTTCAAATCCATGCGAAACAAATGATTTAGCTTCAAACACTTGGGATATAAGTGATATAGCTTTAAATGCAGGCGTATCAAACGAGTTTGCTTCAAAATCCATGCAATATATTTCATTTAGCAAAAAACGATACGAAGTAGAAGGCTTAGCTAGAAATCCATGCGAAACAAATGATTTAGCTTCGAACAATTGGGTTATAAGTGATATAGCTTTAAATGCAAACGAATCAAACGAGTTAGCTTCAAATCCATGCGAGACATATGATTTAGATGCAAATCAATGCGATGTAGATGGTTTAGCTTCAAATACATGCGAAACAAATGATTTAGATTCAGATACTTGCGATATAAGTGATATAGCTTCAAATGCAGGGGAAACAAACGAGTAAGCATCAAATCCATGCAAAACACATGATTTAGCTTCAAATCAATGCGATGCAGAAGGTTTAGCTTCAAATCCAAGCGAAACACATGATTTAACTTCAAATCTATACGAAGTAGAAGGCTTAGCTTCAAATTCATGCGAAACAAATGATTTAGATTCAGATACTTGCGATATAAGTGATAAAGCTTCAAATGCAGACGAAACGAACGAGTTAGCTTCAAATCCAAGTGAATCACTTGATTTAGCTTCGAATTAATACGATTTAGAAGGTTTAGCTTCAAAACCATGCGAAACGAATGATTGAGCTTCAAACACTTGGGATATAGGTGACACAGCTTCAGCTGCATGCGAAACAATCGAATAAGCTTCAAGTCTATGCGAAACACATGATTCAGCTGCAAATCAATGCGAAGTAGATGGCTCAGCGTCAAATCCACGCGAATCAAGTGGTTTATCTTCAAATACATGTGATATACATGATTTAGCTTCAACGACATGCGAAACAAACGAGTTATCTTCGAATCCATGCGAAACAAATAGTTTAGATTTAAATAATTCTGATATACATGATGTAGCTTCAAATGCAGGCCAAACAAACGAGTTAGCTTCGAATCCATGCGAAACTCATGATTTTGCTTCAAATTCATTTGAAAAACATGGTTTAGCTTAATATTCATGCGAAACAAATGGTCCAGCATCAAATACTTGTGATATATATGATTTCGCTTCAACTGCATTTGAAACAAACGAGTTAGCTTGAAGTTCATACGAAACACATGATTCAGCTTCAAATAAATGCGAAGTAGAAGGCTGATTTTCGAATCCATGCGAAACAAATGGTTTAGCTTCAAATCAATACGAAGTAGAAGGATTAACATTAAATCCATGCGAAAGAAATGGTTTAGCTACAAATACTTGTGATATACGTTATTTAGATTCAACTGCATGCGCAACGAACGAATTAGCTTCAAATCCATGCGAAACACATGATTTAGCAGCAAATCAATGCGACGTAGAAGGTTTAGCTTCAAATCCATGCGAAACCAATGATTTAGCTTCAGATACTTGCGATATAAGTGACATAGCTTCTAATGCAGACGAAACAAACGAGTTAGCTTTAAATCCAAGCGAATCACATGATGTAGCTTCAAATCAATGCGAAGTAGAAGGTTTAGCTTCAAATCCATGCTACACAAATGAATTAGCTTCAAACACTTGGGATATGAGTGATATAGATTCAAACGCAGACGAAACAAACGAGTTAGCTTCAAATTCATGCGAATCACATGATTTGGATTCAAATCAATGCGATTTAGAAGGTTTAGCTACAAATCCAAGCGATACAAAAGATCGAGATTCAGATAATGACGATATAAGTGATATAGCTTCAAATGCAGACGAAACAAACAAGATAGCTTCATATCCAAGCGAAACAAATGATTTAGCTTCAAATCATTGCGATGTAGAAGGTTTAGCTTCAAATCCATGCGAAACAAATGATTGAGCTTCACACACTTCGGATATAAGTGATATAGCCTTAAATGCAAACGAATCAAACGAGTTAGCTTCAAATCCATGCGAGACACATGATTTAGCTGCAAATCAGTGCGATGTAGATGGTTTAGCTTCAAATCCATGCTAAACCAATGATTTATTTTCAATCACTCGGGATATGAGTTATATAGCTTCAAATGCAGACGAATCAAACGAGTTAGCTTCAAATCCAAGCGAGACACATGATTTAGATTCAAATCAACGCGATGTAGAAGTTTTATCTTCAAATCCACGCGAAACAAATGATTTAGCTTCAAACACTTGGGATATAAGTGATATAGCTTCAAATGCAGACGAATCAAACGAGTTAGCTACAAATCCATTCGATACATATCATTTAACTTCAAACCGATACGAAGTAGAAGTCTTAGCTTTAAATCCATGCGAACCAAATGACTTAGGTTCAGATACTTGCGATATAAGTGATATAGCTTCAAATGCAGACGAAACAAACGAGTTAGCTTCATATCCAAGTGAAACACATGATCTAGCTTCAAACAATGCGAAGTAGAAGGCTTAGCTCCAAATCCATGCGAAACAAATGATTCAGCTTCAAATCAATGCGAAGTAGAAGATTCAGCTTCAAATCCATGCGATACAAATGGTTTTGCTTCAAATACATGTGATATACATGATTTAGCTTCAACTGCATTCTAAACAAACGAGTTAGCTTCAAATCCATTCGAAACTCTTGATTTTGCTTCTAATCAATGCGAAGTAGAAACCTGATTTTAGGATCAATGCGAAACAAATGGTTTAGCTTCAACTCAATACGAAGTAGAAGGACTAGCATCAAATCCATTCGAAACACATGATTTATCTTCAAATCAATGCGAAGTAGAAGGCTAGGTTTCAAATCCATGCGAAACGTATAGTATGGAATCAAATACTTGTTTTATACATGATTTAGCTTCAACTGCATGCGAAACAAACGAATTAGGTTCAAATTCAACCGAAACACATAATTTAGCTTCAAATCAATGTGAAGTAGAAGGCTTACCTTCAAAGCAATGCGACATAAATGATTTAGCATCATATACATGCGATATAAGTGATATAGCTTCAAATGCAGGAGAAACAAACGGGTTAGCTTCGTATCCAAGCGAAACACGTGATTTAGCATCAAATCAGTGCGATGTAGAAGGTTCAGATTCAAATCCATGCGATGTAGAAGCTTTAGCATCAAATCCATGCGAAACACATGATTTAGCAGCAAATCAATGCGATGTAGAAGGCTTCGCTACAAATCCATGCGAAACAAATGATTTAGCTTCATACAATTGGGACATAAATGATATATCTTTAAATGCAGACGAATCAAACGAGTTAGCTTCAAATCCATGCGAGACACATGATTTAGCTGCAAATCAATGCGATGTAGATGATTTAGCTTCAAATCCATGCGAAACAAATGATTTAGCTTCAAATCATTGCGATGTAGAAGGTTTAGCTTCAAATCCATGCGAAATAAATGATTGAGCTTCACACACTTCGGATATAAGTGATATAGCTTTAAATGCAAACGAATCAAACGAGTTAGCTTCAAATCCATGCGAGACACATGATTTAGCTGCAAATCAGTGCCATGTAGATGGTTTAGCTTCAAATCCATGCTAAACCAATGATTTATTTTCAATCACTTGGGATATGAGTTATATAGCTTCAAATGCAGACGAATCAAACGAGTTAGCTTCAAATCCATGCGATACATTTCATTTAGCTTCAAATCGATACGAAGTATAAGGCTTAGCTTCAAATCCATGCGAAACAAATGATTTAGCTTCAAACACTTGAGATATAAGTGATATTTCTCCAAATGCAGACGACACAAACGCGTTAGCTTCAAATCCAAGCAAATCACATGATTTAGCTTGAAATCAATGCGTTGTAGAAGGTTTAGCTTCAAATTCATGCGAAACAAATGATTTAGATTCAGATACTTGCGATATAAGTGATATAGCTTCAAATGCAGGGGAATCAAACGAGTTAGCATCAAATCCATGCAAAACACATGATTTAGCTTCAAATCGATACGAAGTAGAAGGCTTAGCTTCAAATTCATGCGAAACAAATGATTTAGATTCAGATACTTGCGATATAAGTGATAAAGCTTCAAATGCAGACGAAACGAACGAGTTAGCTTCAAATCCAAGTGAATCACTTGATTTAGCTTCGAATTAATACGATTTAGAAGGTTTAGCTTCAAAACCATGCGAAACGAATGATTGAGCTTCAAACACTTGGGATATAGGTGACACAGCTTCAGCTGCATGCGAAACAATCGAATAAGCTTCAAGTCTATGCGAAACACATGATTCAGCTGCAAATCAATGCGAAGTAGATGGCTCAGCGTCAAATCCACGCGAATCAAGTGGTTTATCTTCAAATACATGTGATATACATGATTTAGCTTCAACGACATGCGAAACAAACGAGTTATCTTCGAATCCATGCGAAACAAATAGTTTAGATTTAAATAATTCTGATATACATGATGTAGCTTCAAATGCAGGCCAAACAAACGAGTTAGCTTCGAATCCATGCGAAACTCATGATTTTGCTTCAAATTCATTTGAAAAACATGGTTTAGCTTAATATTCATGCGAAACAAATGGTCCAGCATCAAATACTTGTGATATATATGATTTCGCTTCAACTGCATTTGAAACAAACGAGTTAGCTTGAAGTTCATACGAAACACATGATTCAGCTTCAAATAAATGCGAAGTAGAAGGCTGATTTTCGAATCCATGCGAAACAAATGGTTTAGCTTCAAATCAATACGAAGTAGAAGGATTAACATTAAATCCATGCGAAAGAAATGGTTTAGCTACAAATACTTGTGATATACGTTATTTAGATTCAACTGCATGCGCAACGAACGAATTAGCTTCAAATCCATGCGAAACACATGATTTAGCAGCAAATCAATGCGACGTAGAAGGTTTAGCTTCAAATCCATGCGAAACCAATGATTTAGCTTCAGATACTTGCGATATAAGTGACATAGCTTCTAATGCAGACGAAACAAACGAGTTAGCTTTAAATCCAAGCGAATCACATGATGTAGCTTCAAATCAATGCGAAGTAGAAGGTTTAGCTTCAAATCCATGCTACACAAATGAATTAGCTTCAAACACTTGGGATATGAGTGATATAGCTTCAAACGCAGACGAAACAAACGAGTTAGCTTCAAATTCATGCGAATCACATGATTTGGATTCAAATCAATGCGATTTAGAAGGTTTAGCTACAAATCCAAGCGATACAAAAGATCGAGATTCAGATAATGACGATATAAGTGATATAGCTTCAAATGCAGACGAAACAAACAAGATAGCTTCATATCCAAGCGAAACAAATGATTTAGCTTCAAATCATTGCGATGTAGAAGGTTTAGCTTCAAATCCATGCGAAACAAATGATTGAGCTTCACACACTTCGGATATAAGTGATATAGCCTTAAATGCAAACGAATCAAACGAGTTAGCTTCAAATCCATGCGAGACACATGATTTAGCTGCAAATCAGTGCGATGTAGATGGTTTAGCTTCAAATCCATGCTAAACCAATGATTTATTTTCAATCACTCGGGATATGAGTTATATAGCTTCAAATGCAGACGAATCAAACGAGTTAGCTTCAAATCCAAGCGAGACACATGATTTAGATTCAAATCAACGCGATGTAGAAGTTTTATCTTCAAATCCACGCGAAACAAATGATTTAGCTTCAAACACTTGGGATATAAGTGATATAGCTTCAAATGCAGACGAATCAAACGAGTTAGCTACAAATCCATTCGATACATATCATTTAACTTCAAACCGATACGAAGTAGAAGTCTTAGCTTTAAATCCATGCGAACCAAATGACTTAGGTTCAGATACTTGCGATATAAGTGATATAGCTTCAAATGCAGACGAAACAAACGAGTTAGCTTCATATCCAAGTGAAACACATGATCTAGCTTCAAACAATGCGAAGTAGAAGGCTTAGCTCCAAATCCATGCGAAACAAATGATTCAGCTTCAAATCAATGCGAAGTAGAAGATTCAGCTTCAAATCCATGCGATACAAATGGTTTTGCTTCAAATACATGTGATATACATGATTTAGCTTCAACTGCATTCTAAACAAACGAGTTAGCTTCAAATCCATTCGAAACTCTTGATTTTGCTTCTAATCAATGCGAAGTAGAAACCTGATTTTAGGATCAATGCGAAACAAATGGTTTAGCTTCAACTCAATACGAAGTAGAAGGACTAGCATCAAATCCATTCGAAACACATGATTTATCTTCAAATCAATGCGAAGTAGAAGGCTAGGTTTCAAATCCATGCGAAACGTATAGTATGGAATCAAATACTTGTTTTATACATGATTTAGCTTCAACTGCATGCGAAACAAACGAATTAGGTTCAAATTCAACCGAAACACATAATTTAGCTTCAAATCAATGTGAAGTAGAAGGCTTACCTTCAAAGCAATGCGACATAAATGATTTAGCATCATATACATGCGATATAAGTGATATAGCTTCAAATGCAGGAGAAACAAACGGGTTAGCTTCGTATCCAAGCGAAACACGTGATTTAGCATCAAATCAGTGCGATGTAGAAGGTTCAGATTCAAATCCATGCGATGTAGAAGCTTTAGCATCAAATCCATGCGAAACACATGATTTAGCTGCAAATCAATGCGATGTAGATGATTTAGCTTCAAATCCATGCGAAACAAATGATTTAGCTTCAAATCATTGCGATGTAGAAGGTTTAGCTTCAAATCCATGCGAAATAAATGATTGAGCTTCACACACTTCGGATATAAGTGATATAGCTTTAAATGCAAACGAATCAAACGAGTTAGCTTCAAATCCATGCGAGACACATGATTTAGCTGCAAATCAGTGCCATGTAGATGGTTTAGCTTCAAATCCATGCTAAACCAATGATTTATTTTCAATCACTTGGGATATGAGTTATATAGCTTCAAATGCAGACGAATCAAACGAGTTAGCTTCAAATCCATGCGATACATTTCATTTAGCTTCAAATCGATACGAAGTATAAGGCTTAGCTTCAAATCCATGCGAAACAAATGATTTAGCTTCAAACACTTGAGATATAAGTGATATTTCTCCAAATGCAGACGACACAAACGCGTTAGCTTCAAATCCAAGCAAATCACATGATTTAGCTTGAAATCAATGCGTTGTAGAAGGTTTAGCTTCAAATTCATGCGAAACAAATGATTTAGATTCAGATACTTGCGATATAAGTGATATAGCTTCAAATGCAGGGGAATCAAACGAGTTAGCATCAAATCCATGCAAAACACATGATTTAGCTTCAAATCGATACGAAGTAGAAGGCTTAGCTTCAAATTCATGCGAAACAAATGATTTAGATTCAGATACTTGCGATATAAGTGATATAGTTTCAAATGCTGACGAATCAAACGAGTTAGCTTCAAATCCAAGCGAAACACATGATGTAACTTCAAATCTATACGAAGTAGAAGGCTTAGCTTCAAATTCATGCGAAACAAATGATTTAGATTCAGATACTTGCGATATAAGTGATATAGCTTCAAATGCAGGGGAAACAAACGAGTTAGCATCAAATCCATGCAAAACACATGATTTAGCTTCAAATCAATGCGATGCAGAAGGTTTAGCTTCAAATCCAAGCGAAACACATGATTTAGCTTGAAATCGATAAGAAGTAGAAGGCTTAGCTTCAAATCCATGCGAAACAAATGATTTAGATTCAGATACTTGAGATATAATTTATATAGCTCCAAATGCAGGCCAAACAAACGAGTTAGCTTCGAATCCATGCGAAACTCATGATTTTGCTTCAAATTCATTTGAAAAACATGGTTTAGCTTAATATTCATGCGAAACAAATGGTCCAGCATCAAATACTTGTGATATATATGATTTCGCTTCAACTGCATTTGAAACAAACGAGTTAGCTTGAAGTTCATACGAAACACATGATTCAGCTTCAAATAAATGCGAAGTAGAAGGCTGATTTTCGAATCCATGCGAAACAAATGGTTTAGCTTCAAATCAATACGAAGTAGAAGGATTAACATTAAATCCATGCGAAAGAAATGGTTTAGCTACAAATACTTGTGATATACGTTATTTAGATTCAACTGCATGCGCAACGAACGAATTACCTTCAAATCCATGCGAAACACATGATTTAGCAGCAAATCAATGCGACGTAGAAGGTTTAGCTTCAAATCCATGCGAAACCAATGATTTAGCTTCAGATACTTGCGATATAAGTGACATAGCTTCTAATGCAGACGAAACAAACGAGTTAGCTTTAAATCCAAGCGAATCACATGATGTAGCTTCAAATCAATGCGAAGTAGAAGGCTTAGCTTCAAATCCATGCGAAACAAATGATTTAGCTTCAAATCAATGCTATGTAGAAGGTTTAGCTTCAAATCCATGCTACACAAATGAATTAGGTTCAAACACTTGGGATATGAGTGATATAGCTTCAAACGCAGACGAAACAAACGAGTTAGCTTCAAATTCATGCGAATCACATGATTTGGATTCAAATCAATGCGATTTAGAAGGTTTAGCTACAAATCCAAGCGATACAAAAGATCGAGATTCAGATAATGACGATATAAGTGATATAGCTTCAAATGCAGACGAAACAAACAAGATAGCTTCATATCCAAGCGAAACAAATGATTTAGCTTCAAATCATTGCGATGTAGAAGGTTTAGCTTCAAATCCATGCGAAACAAATGATTGAGCTTCACACACTTCGGATATAAGTGATATAGCTTTAAATGCAAACGAATCAAACGAGTTAGCTTCAAATCCATGCGAGACACATGATTTAGCTGCAAATCAGTGCGATGTAGATGGTTTAGCTTCAAATCCATGCTAAACCAATGATTTATTTTCAATCACTCGGGATATGAGTTATATAGCTTCAAATGCAGACGAATCAAACGAGTTAGCTTCAAATCCAAGCGAGACACATGATCTAGATTCAAATCAACGCGATGTAGAAGTTTTATCTTCAAATCCACGCGAAACAAATGATTTAGCTTCAAACAATTGGGATATAAGTGATATAGCTTCAAATGCAGACGAATCAAACGAGTTAGCTTCAAATCCATGCGAGACACATGATTTAGCTGCAAATCAGTGCCATGTAGATGGTTTAGCTTCAAATCCATGCTAAACCAATGATTTATTTTCAATCACTTGGGATATGAGTTATATAGCTTCAAATGCAGACGAATCAAACGAGTTAGCTTCAAATCCATGCGATACATTTCATTTAGCTTCAAATCGATACGAAGTATAAGGCTTAGCTTCAAATCCATGCGAAACAAATGATTTAGCTTCAAACACTTGAGATATAAGTGATATTTCTCCAAATGCAGACGACACAAACGCGTTAGCTTCAAATCCAAGCAAATCACATGATTTAGCTTGAAATCAATGCGTTGTAGAAGGTTTAGCTTCAAATTCATGCGAAACAAATGATTTAGATTCAGATACTTGCGATATAAGTGATATAGCTTCAAATGCAGGGGAATCAAACGAGTTAGCATCAAATCCATGCAAAACACATGATTTAGCTTCAAATCGATACGAAGTAGAAGGCTTAGCTTCAAATTCATGCGAAACAAATGATTTAGATTCAGATACTTGCAATATAAGTGATATAGCTTCAAATGCTGACGAATCAAACGAGTTAGCTTCAAATCCAAGCGAAACACATGATGTAACTTCAAATCTATACGAAGTAGAAGGCTTAGCTTCAAATTCATGCGAAACAAATGATTTAGATTCAGATACTTGCGATATAAGTGATATAGCTTCAAATGCAGGGGAAACAAACGAGTTAGCATCAAATCCATGCAAAACACATGATTTAGCTTCAAATCAATGCGATGCAGAAGGTTTAGCTTCAAATCCAAGCGAAACACATGATTTAGCTTGAAATCGATAAGAAGTAGAAGGCTTAGCTTCAAATCCATGCGAAACAAATGATTTAGATTCAGATACTTGAGATATAATTTATATAGCTTCAAATGCAGGCGAAACTAACGAGTTAGCTTCAAATCCATGCGAAACACATGAGTTAGCTGCAAATCCATGCGATGTAGATGATTTATATTCAAATCCGTGCGAAATAAATGATTTAGCATCAGATACTTGCGATATAACTGATATAGCTTCAAATGCAGAGGAAACAAGCGAGTTAGCATAAAAACCACGCAAAACACATGATTTAGCGTCAAATCAATGCGATGCAGAAGGTTTAGCTTCAAATCCAAGCGAAACACATGATTTAGCTTCAAATCAATGCGATGTAGAAGATTTAACTTCAAATCCATGCGAAACAAATGATTTAGTTTCAAACACTTGAGATATAAGTGATATTTCTCCAAATGCAGACGACACAAACGCGTTAGCTTCAAATCCAAGCAAATCACATGATTTAGCTTGAAATCAATGCGTTGTAGAAGGTTTAGCTTCAAATTCATGCGAAACAAATGATTTAGATTCAGATACTTGCGATATAAGTGATATAGCTTCAAATGCAGGGGAATCAAACGAGTTAGCATCAAATCCATGCAAAACACATGATTTAGCTTCAAATCGATACGAAGTAGAAGGCTTAGCTTCAAATTCATGCGAAACAAATGATTTAGATTCAGATACTTGCGATATAAGTGATATAGCTTCAAATGCTGACGAATCAAACGAGTTAGCTTCAAATCCAAGCGAAACACATGATGTAACTTCAAATCTATACGAAGTAGAAGGCTTAGCTTCAAATTCATGCGAAACAAATGATTTAGATTCAGATACTTGCGATATAAGTGATATAGTTTCAAATGCAGGGGAAACAAACGAGTTAGCATCAAATCCATGCAAAACACATGATTTAGCTTCAAATCAATGCGATGCAGAAGGTTTAGCTTCAAATCCAAGCGAAACACATGATTTAGCTTCAAATCGATAAGAAGTAGAAGGCTTAGCTTCAAATCCATGCGAAACAAATGATTTAGATTCAGATACTTGAGATATAATTTATATAGCTTCAAATGCAGGCGAAACTAACGAGTTAGCTTCAAATCCAAGCGAAACACATGATTTAGCTTCAAATCAATGCGATGTAGAAGATTTAGCTTCAAATCCGTGCGAAATAAATGATTTAGCATCAGATACTTGCGATATAACTGATATAGCTTCAAATGCAGAGGAAACAGGCGAGTTAGCATAAAAACCACGCAAAACACATGATTTAGCGTCAAATCAATGCGATGCAGAAGGTTTAGCTTCAAATCCAAGCGAAACACATGATTTAGCTTCAAATCAATGCGATGTAGAAGATTTAGCTTCAAATCCATGCGAAACAAATGATTTAGTTTCAAACACTTGGGATATAAGTGATATAGCTTTAAATGCAGACGAATCATACGAGATAGTTCAAATCCATGCGACACATTTCATTTAGCTTCAAATCGATACAAAGTAGAAGGCTTAGCTTCAAATCCATGCGAAACAAATGGTTTAGCTTCAAACACTTGAGATATAAGTGGTATTTCTTCAAATGCAGACGAAACAATCGAGTTAGCTTCAAATCCAAGCAAATCACATGATTTAGTTTCAAATCAATGCGTAACAAATGATTTAGCTTCAAACAGTTGGGATATAAGTGATATAGCTTCAAATGCAGACGAATCAAACGAGTTAGCTTCAAAATCCATGCGATACATATCATTTAACTTCAAATCGATACGAAGTAGAAGGCTTAGCTTCAAATCCATGCGAAAAAAAATAATTTAGATTCAGATATTTGCGATATAAGTGATATAGCTTCAAATGCCGTGGAAACTAACGAGTTAGCATCAAATCCATGCAAAACACATGATTTAGCTGCAAATCAATGCCTGTGCAGAAGGTTTAGCTTCAAATCCATGCTAAACCAATGTTTTATTTTCAATCACTTGGGATATGAGTTATATAGCTTCAAATGCAGACGAATCAAACGAGTTAGCTTCAAATCCAAGCGAGACACATGATTTAGATTCAAATCAACGCGATGTAGAAGTTTTATCTTCAAATCCACGCGAAACAAATGATTTAGCTTCAAACACTTGGGATATAAGTGATATAGCTTCAAATGCAGACGAATCAAACGAGTTAGCTACAAATCCATTGGATACATATCATTTAACTTCAAATCGATGCGAAGTAGAAGGCTTAGCTTCAAAGCAATGCGATGCAGAAGGTTTAGCTTCAAATCCATGCGAAACAAATGATTTAGCTTCAAACACTTGGCATATAAGTGATATAGCTTCAAATACAGACGAATCAAACAAGTGAGCTTCAAAATCAATGCGATGCATATCATTTAGCTTCAAACCGATACGAAGTAGAAGTCTTAGCTTTAAATCCATGCGAACCAAATGACTTAGGTTCAGATACTTGCGATATAAGTGATATAGCTTCAAATGCAGACGAAACAAATGAGTTAGCTTCATATCCAAGTGAAACACATGATCTAGCTTCAAACAATGCGAAGTAGAAGGCTTAGCTCCAAATCCATGCGAAACAAATGATTCAGCTTCAAATCAATGCGAAGTAGAAGGTTCAGCTTCAAATCCATGCGATTCAAATGGTTTTGCTTCAAATACATGTGATATACATGATTTAGCTTCAACTGCATTCTAAACAAACGAGTTAGCTTCAAATCCATTCGAAACTCTTGATTTTGCTTCTAATCAATGCGAAGTAGAAACCTGATTTTAGGATCAATGCGAAACAAATGGTTTAGCTTCAACTCAATACGAAGTAGAAGGATTAGCATCAAATCCATTCGAAACACATGATTTATCTTCAAATCAATGCGAAGTAGAAGGCTAGGTTTCAAATCCATGCGAAACGTATAGTATGGAATCAAATACTTGTTTTATACATGATTTAGCTTCAACTGCATGCGAAACAAACGAATTAGGTTCAAATTCAACCGAAACACATAATTTAGCTTCAAATCAATGCGAAGTAGAAGGCTTACCTTCAAAGCAATGCGACATAAATGATTTAGCATCATATACATGCGATATAAGTGATATAGCTTCAAATGCAGGAGAAACAAACGGGTTAGCTTCGTATCCAAGCGAAACACGTGATTTAGCATCAAATCAGTGCGATGTAGAAGGTTCAGATTCAAATCCATGCGATGTAGAAGCTTTAGCATCAAATCCATGCGAAACACATGATTTAGCAGCAAATCAATGCGATGTAGAAGGCTTAGCTACAAATCCATGCGAAACAAATGATTTAGCTTCATACAATTGGGACATAAATGATATATCTTTAAATGCAGACGAATCAAACGAGTTAGCTTCAAATCCATGCGAGACACATGATTTAGCTGCAAATCAATGCGATGTAGATGATTTAGCTTCAAATCCATGCGAAACAAATGATTTAGCTTCAAATCATTGCGATGTAGAAGGTTTAGCTTCAAATCCATGCGAAATAAATGATTGAGCTTCACACACTTCGGATATAAGTGATATAGCTTTAAATGCAAACGAATCAAACGACTTAGCTTCAAATCCATGCGAGACACATGATTTAGCTGCAAATCAGTGCCATGTAGATGGTTTAGCTTCAAATCCATGCTAAACCAATGATTTATTTTCAATCACTTGGGATATGAGTTATATAGCTTCAAATGCAGACGAATCAAACGAGTTAGCTTCAAATCCATGCGATACATTTCATTTAGCTTCAAATCGATACGAAGTATAAGGCTTAGCTTCAAATCCATGCGAAACAAATGATTTAGCTTCAAACACTTGAGATATAAGTGATATTTCTCCAAATGCAGACGACACAAACGCGTTAGCTTCAAATCCAAGCAAATCACATGATTTAGCTTGAAATCAATGCGTTGTAGAAGGTTTAGCTTCAAATTCATGCGAAACAAATGATTTAGATTCAGATACTTGCGATATAAGTGATATAGCTTCAAATGCAGGGGAATCAAACGAGTTAGCATCAAATCCATGCAAAACACATGATTTAGCTTCAAATCGATACGAAGTAGAAGGCTTAGCTTCAAATTCATGCGAAACAAATGATTTAGATTCAGATACTTGCGATATAAGTGATATAGCTTCAAATGCAGGGGAAACAAACGAGTTAGCATCAAATCCATGCAAAACACATGATTTAGCTTCAAATCAATGCGATGCAGAAGGTTTAGCTTCAAATCCAAGCGAAACACATGATTTAGCTTGAAATCGATAAGAAGTAGAAGGCTTAGCTTCAAATCCATGCGAAACAAATGATTTGGATTCAGATACTTGAGGTATAATTTATATAGCTTCAAATGCAGGCGAAACTAACGAGTTAGCTTCAAATCCATGCGAAACAAATGATTTAGCTTCAAATCATTGCGACGTAGAAGGTTTAGCTTCAAATCCATGCGAAACCAATGATTTAGCTTCAGATACTTGCGATGTAAGTGAAATAGCTTCTAATGCAGACGAAACAAACGAGTTAGCTTTAAGTCATGCGAGACGCATGATTTAGCTGCAAATCAGTGCGATGTAGATGGTTTAGCTTCAAATCCATGCTAAACAATGATTTATTTTCAATCACTTGGGATATGAGTTATATAGCTTCAAATGCAGACGAATCAAACGAGTTAGCTTCAAATCCATGCGATACATTTCATTTAGCTTCAATCGAAACGGAGTATACGGCTTAGCTTCAAATCCATGCGAAACAAATGATTTAGCTTCAACACTTGAGATATAAGTGATATTTCTCCAAATGCAGACGAAACAAACGCGTTAGCTTCAAGTCCAAGCAAATCACATGATTTAGCTTGAAATCAATGCGTTGTAGAAGGTTTAGCTTCAAATACATGCGAAACCAATGATTTAGATTCAGATACTTGCGATATAAGTGATATAGCTTCAAATGCAGGGGAAACAAACAAGTTAGCATCAAATCCATGCAAAACACATGATTAGCTTCAAATCAATGCGATGAAGAAGGTTTAGCTTCAAATCCAAGCGAAACACATGATTTAACTTCAAATCTATACGAAGTAGAAGGCTTAGCTTCAAATTCATGCGAAACAAATGATTTAGATTCAGATACTTGCGATATAAGTGATATAGCTTTAAATGCAGGGGAAACAAACGAGTTAGCATCAAATCCATGCAAAACACATGATTTAGCTTCAAATCAATGCGATGCAGAAGGTTTAGCTTCAAATCCAAGCGAAACACATGATTTAGCTTGAAATCAATACGAAGTAGAAGGCTTAGCTTCAATCCATGCGAAACAAATGATTTAGATTCAGATACTTGAGATATAAGTTATATAGCTTCAATGCAGGCGAAACTAACGAGTTAGCTTCAAATCCATGCGAAACACATGAGCTAGCTGCAAATCCATGCGATGTAGATGATTTATATCAAATCCGTGCGAAATAAATGATTTAGCATCAGATACTTGCGATATAACTGATATTACTTCAAATGCAGACGAAACAGGCGAGTTAGCATAAAAACCATGCAAAACACATGATTTAGCTTGAAATCAATGCGTTGTAGAAGGTTTAGCTTCAAATTCATGAGAAACAAATGATTTAGATTCAGATACTTGCGATATAAGTGATATAGCTTCAAATGCATTCGAAACTAACGAGTTAGCTACAAATCCATGCGAAACACATGATTTAGCTGCAAATCCATAGTATGTAGAAGATTTAGCTTCAAATCCAAGCGAAACACATGATTTAGCTTCAAATCAATGCTGATGTAGAAGGTTTAGCTTCAAATCCATGCGAACCAAATGACTTAGGTTCAGATACTTGCGATATAAGTGATATAGCTTCAGATGCAGACGAAACAACGAGATAGCTTCACATCCAAGCGAAACAAATGATCTGGCTTCAAATCAATGCGAAGTAGAAGGCTTAGCTTCAAATCCATGCGAAACTAATGATTTAGCTTCAGATACTTTGCGATATAAGTGATATAGCTTCAAATGCAGACGAAGAAATCGAGCTAGCTTCAAATCTATGGGATGTGGAGGTTTAGCTTCAAATCCATGCGAAAGCAATGATTCAGCTTCAGATACTTGCGATATAAGTGATATAGTTTCAAATGCAGACGAAACAAACGATTTCGCTTCATATCCAAGCGAAACACATGATTTAGCTTCAAATCAATGCGATGTATAAGGTTTGCCTTCAAATACACGCGAAACAAATGATTTAGCTTCAAACACATGGGGTATAATTGATATTGCTTCAAATGCAGGGGAAACGAACGAGTTAGCATCAAATCCATGCAAAACACATGATTTAGCTTCAAATCAATGCGATGCAGAAGGTTTAGCTTCAAATCCATGCGAAACAAATGATTTAGCTTCAAACAATTGAGATATAAGTGATATAGCTTCAAATGCAGCCGAAGCAAACGAGTTAGCTTCAAATCCAAGCGAATCACATGATTTAGCTTCAAATCAATGCGAAGTTGAAGGTTTAGATTCAAATCCATGCGAAACAAATGATTTAGCTTCAAACAATTGGGATATAAGTGATATAGCTTCAAATGCTGACGAATCAAACGAGTTAGCTTCAAAATCCATGCGATACATATCATTTAACTTCAAATCGACACGAAATAGAAGGCTTAGCTTCAAATCCATGCGAAACAAATGATTTAGATTCAGATACTTGCGATATAATTGATATAGCTTCAAAGGCCGTCGACACTAACGAGTTAGCATCAAATCCATGCAAAACACATGATTCAGCTTCAAATCAATGCCTGTGCAGAAGGTTTAGCTTCAAATCCATGCGAAACAAATGATTTAGCTTCAAACAATTGAGATATAAGTGATATAGCTTTAAATGCAGCCGAAGCAAACCAGTTAGCTTCAATCACAAGCGAATCAGATGATTTAGCTTCAAATCAATGCGATCTAGAAGGTTTAGGTTCAAATCTATGCGAAACAAATGATTTAGCTTCAAACAATTGGGATATAAGTGATATAGCTTCAAATGCTGACGAATCAAACGAGTTAGCTTCAAAATCCATGCGATACATATCATTTAACTTCAAATCGATACGAAGTAGAAGGCTTAGCTTCAAATCAATGAGAAACAAATGATTTAGATTCAGATACTTGCGATATAAGTGATATAGCTTCAAATGCCGTCGAAACTAACGAGTTAACATAAAATCCATGCAAAACACACGATTTAGCTTCAAATCAATGCCTGTGCAGAAGGTTTAGCTTCAAATCCATGCGAAACAAATGATTTGACTTCAAACAATTGAGATATAAGTGATATAGCTTCAAATGCTGACGAATCAAACGCCTTATCTTCAAAATCCATGCGATAGATATCATTAAACTTCAAATCGATACGAAGTAGAAGGCTTAGCTTCAAATCCATGCGAAAAAAAATAATTTTGTTTCAGATACTTGCGATATAAGTGATATAGCTTCAAATGCCGTCGAAACTAACGTGTTAGCATCAAATCCATGCAAAGCACACGATTTAGCATCAAATCAATGCCTGTGCAGAAGGTTTAGCTTCAAATCCATGCGAAACAAATGATTTAGCTTCAAACAATTGAGATATAAGCGATATAGCTTCAAATGCAGCCGAAGCAAACCAGTTAGCTTCAAATACAAGCGAATCTCATGATTTAGCTTCAAATCAATGCCATGTAGAAGGTTTAGCTTCAAATCGATGCGAAACAAATGATCTAGCATCAGATACTTGCGATATAACTCAAAATGCAGGCGAAACTAACGAGATAGCCTCAAATACATGCGAAGCAAGTGATTCAGCAGCAAATCAATGCGATGTAGAAGGTTTAGCTTCACATACATTCGAAATAAATGATTTTGCTTCAAACACTAGTGCTGTACGTGATATAGCTTCAAATGCAGACGTAACAAACGAGTTCGCTTCATATCCAAGCGAAACACATGATTTAGCTTCAAATCAATGCTATGTATAAGGTTTAGCTTCAAATCCATGCGAAACCAATGATTAAGCTTCATATACTTGCGATATAAGTGACATAGCTTCAAACGCAGACGAAACAAAAGTGTTAGCTTCGACTCCAAGCGAATCACATGATTTAGATTCAAATCAATGCGATTTAGAAGGTTTAGCATCAAATCAATGCGAAACAAATGATTTGGCTTCAGATACTAGCGATATAAGTGATATAGCTTCAAATGCAGACGAAACAAACAAGTTAGCTTTATATTCAAGCGAAAGACATGAGTTAGCTTCAAATCAATGCTATGTAGAAGGTATAGCTTCAAATCCATGCGAAATAAATGATTTAGCTTCAAGCACTTGGCATATAATTGATATTGCTTCAAATGCAGACGAATCAAACGAGTTAGCTTCAAAATCAATGCGATGCACATGATTTAGCAGCAAATCAATGCGGTGTAGAAGGTTTAGCTTCAAATCCATGCGAAACAAATGATTTCGTTTCAAACGCCTGGAATATAAGTGATATGGCTTCAAATGCAGACGAAACAAACAAGTTAGAGTCAAATCCATGCGAAACACATGATTTAGCAGCAAATCAATGGGATGTAGAAGGTTTAGCTTCAAATCCATGCGAAATCAATGATTTAGCTTCAGATAGTTGCGATATAAGTGACATAGCTTCAAATGCAGACGAAACAAACCAGTTATCTTCAATTCCATGCGAAACACATGATTTAGCTTCAAATCAATTCAATGTAGAAGGATTAGCATCAAATCCACGCGAATCAAATGGTTTAGCTACAAATACTTGTGATATACGTTATTTAGATTGAACTGCATGCGCAACAAGCGAATTAGCTTCAAATCCATGCGAAACACATGATTATGCTTCAAATCAAAGCTATGTAGAAGGTTTAGTTTCAAATCCATGCGACACAAATGATTTAGCTTCAAATCAATGCGAAGTAGGAGGCTTAGCTTCAAATCCAAGCGAGACAAATGATTTAGGTTCAAACACTTGGGATATAAGTGAGATAGCTTTAAATGCAGACGAATCAAAGGAGTTAGCTTCAAAATCCATGCGATACATTTCATTTAGCTCCAAATCGATGCGAAGTAGAAGGCTTAGCTTCAAATCCATGCGAAACAAATGATTTAGCTTGAATCACTTGGGATATAAGTGATATAGCTTCAAATGCAGACGAATCAAACGAGTTAGCTTCAAATCCATGCGATACATTTCATTTAGCTTCAAATCGATACGAAGTATAAGGCTTAGCTTCAAATCCATGCGAAACAAATGATTTAGCTTGAAATCGATACGAAGTAGAAGGCTTAGCTTCAAATCCATGCGAAGCTAATGATTTAGATTCAGATACTTGAGATATAAATTATATAGTTTCAAATGAAGGCGAAACTAACGAGTTAGCTTCAAATCCATGCGAAACACATGATTTAGCTGCAAATCCATGCTATGTATAATATTTAGCTTGAAATCCATGCGAAACGAATGATTTAGCTTCATACACTTGGGGAATGAGTGATATAGCTTCAAATGCAGACGAAACAAACGAGTTAGCTTCAAATCCAAGCAAATCACATGATTTAGCTTCAAATCAATACGATGTAGAAGGTTTAGCTTCAAATCCATGCGAAACAAATGATTTAGCTTCAAACACTTGAGATATAAGTGATATAGCTTCAAATGCAGACGAAACAAACGAATTAGCTTCAAATTCATGCGAAACACATGATTTAGCTTGAAATCAATGCGATGTAGAAGGATTAGCTTCAAATCCATGCGACGCAAATGAATTAGCTTCAAACACTTGGGCTATGAGTGATATAGCTTCAAACGCAGACGAAACAAACGAGTTAGCTTCAAATCCATGCGAAACAAATGATTTAACTTCAAATCCATGCGAAACAAATGATTCAGCTTCAAATCAATGCTATGTAGAAGGTTTAGCTTCAAATCCATGCGACACAAATGAATTAGCTTCAAACACTTGGGCTATGAGTGATATAGCTTCAAACGCAGACGAAACAAACGAATTAGCTTCAAATTCATGCGAAACACATGATTTAGCTTGAAATCAATGCGATGTAGAAGGATTAGCTTCAAATCCATGCGACACAAATGAATTAGCTTCAAACACTTGGGCTATGAGTGATATAGCTTCAAACGCAGACGAAACAAACGAGTTAGCTTCAAATTTATGCGAATCACATGATTTGGATTCAAATCAATGCGAGTTGGAAGGTTTAGCTTCAAATCCAAGCGATACAAAACATCGAGATTCAGATAATGGCGATATAAGTGATATAGCTTCAAATGCAGACGAAACATACATGATAGCTTCATATCCAAGCGAAACAAATGATTTAGCTTTAAACCATTGCGATGTAGAAGGTTTAGCTTCAAATCCATCCGAAACAAATGATTGAGCTTCACACACTTCGGATATAAGTGATATAGCTTCAAATGCAGACGAAACAAACGAGTTAGCCTCAAATCCATTCGAAACAAATGATTTAACTGCAAATCAGTGCGATGTAGAAGGTTTAGCTTCAAATCCATACGAAACCAATGATTTAGCTTCATATACTTGCGATATAAGTGACATAGCTTCAAGCGCAGACGAAACAAACGAGTTAGCTTCAAATCCAAGCGTATCACATGATTTAGCTTCAAATCAATGCGATGTAGAAGGTTTAGATTCAAATCCAAGCGAAACACATGATTTAGCTTCAAATCATTGCGATGTAGAAGGTTTAGCTTCAAATCCAAGCGAAACAAATGATTTAGCTTCAAACACTTGGATATAAGTGATGTAGCTTCAAATGCAGACGAATCAAACGAGTTAGCTTCAAAATCCATGCTATACATATCATTTAGCTTCAAATCGATACGCAGTAGAAGGATTAGCTTCAAATCCATGCGAAACAAATGATTTAGCTTCAAACACTTGGGATATAAGAGATATAACTTCAATTGCAGACGAAACAAACGAGTTAGCTTCAAATCCATGCGAAACACATGAGTTAGCTTGAAATCAATGCGAAGTAGAAGGCATAGCTTCAAAACCTTACGAAACACATGATTTAGCTGCAAATCAATGCGATGTAGAAGATTGAGCTTCAAATCCATGCGAAACAAATGATTTAGCTTCAGATACTTGCGATATAAGTGATATAGCTTCAAATACAGACGCAACAAACGAGTTAGATTCAAGTCCATACATGACACATGATTTTTCTTCAAATACTTGCGATATAAGTGATATAGCTTCAAATGCAGACGAAGCAAACGAGGTAGCTTCAAATCTATGCGTTGTAGAATTTTTACCTTCGAAGCCATGCGAAACCAATGATTTTGCTTCAGATACATGCGATATAAGTGATATAGCTTCAAATGCAGACGAAACAAACGAGTCAGCTACGAATCCAAGAGAACCACGCGATTTAGCTTCAAATAAATGCGATTTAGAAGGTTTATCTTCAAATACATGCGAAACAAATGATTTAGCTTCAGATACTTGCGATATAAGTGATATAGCATCAAATGCAAGCGAAACGAACGAGTTGGCTTCAAATCCATGCGGAAGACATGATTTAGCTGCAAATGATTGTGATGTAAAAGGTTTATCTTCAAATCCATGCGACACAAATGATTTAGCTTCAAATCGATACGAAGTAGAAGGCTTAGCTTCAAATCCATGCGAAACAAATGGTTTAGCATCAGATACTTGCGATATAAGTGATACAGCTTTAAATGCAGGGGAAACAAACGAGTTAGCTTCAAACCCATGCAAAACACATGACTAAGCTTCAAAACAATTCTATGTAGAAGGTTTAGCTTCAACTCCATGCGAAACACATGGTTTAGCTGCTAATCAATGCGATGTAGAAGATTAGCTTCAAATCCAAGCGAAACACATGATTCAGAACAGGAACTTGCGATGTAAGTGATATAGCTTCAAATGCAGACGAATCAAACGATTTGGCTTCAAAATCCATGAGATACACACGATTTAGCTTCTAATCAATGCGATGTAGAAGGTTTAGCTTCAAATCCATGCGAAACAAATGATTTAGGTTCAGCTACTTGCGATATAAGTAATATAGCTTCAAATGCAGGCGAAACTGACGAGTTAGCTTCAAATCCATGCGAAACAAATGATTTAGCTTCAAGCACTTGGCATATAATTGATATTGCTTCAAATGCAGACGAATCAAACGAGTTAGCTTCAAAATCAATGCGATGCACATGATTTAGCAGCAAATCAATGCGGTGTAGAAGGTTTAGCTTCAAATCCATGCGAAACAAATGATTTCGTTTCAAACGCCTGGAATATAAGTGATATGGCTTCAAATGCAGACGAAACAAACAAGTTAGAGTCAAATCCATGCGAAACACATGATTTAGCAGCAAATCAATGGGATGTAGAAGGTTTAGCTTCAAATCCATGCGAAATCAATGATTTAGCTTCAGATAGTTGCGATATAAGTGACATAGCTTCAAATGCAGACGAAACAAACCAGTTATCTTCAATTCCATGCGAAACACATGATTTAGCTTCAAATCAATTCAATGTAGAAGGATTAGCATCAAATCCACGCGAATCAAATGGTTTAGCTACAAATACTTGTGATATACGTTATTTAGATTGAACTGCATGCGCAACAAGCGAATTAGCTTCAAATCCATGCGAAACACATGATTATGCTTCAAATCAAAGCTATGTAGAAGGTTTAGTTTCAAATCCATGCGACACAAATGATTTAGCTTCAAATCAATGCGAAGTAGGAGGCTTAGCTTCAAATCCAAGCGAGACAAATGATTTAGGTTCAAACACTTGGGATATAAGTGAGATAGCTTTAAATGCAGACGAATCAAAGGAGTTAGCTTCAAAATCCATGCGATACATTTCATTTAGCTCCAAATCGATGCGAAGTAGAAGGCTTAGCTTCAAATCCATGCGAAACAAATGATTTAGCTTGAATCACTTGGGATATAAGTGATATAGCTTCAAATGCAGACGAATCAAACGAGTTAGCTTCAAATCCATGCGATACATTTCATTTAGCTTCAAATCGATACGAAGTATAAGGCTTAGCTTCAAATCCATGCGAAACAAATGATTTAGCTTGAAATCGATACGAAGTAGAAGGCTTAGCTTCAAATCCATGCGAAGCTAATGATTTAGATTCAGATACTTGAGATATAAATTATATAGTTTCAAATGAAGGCGAAACTAACGAGTTAGCTTCAAATCCATGCGAAACACATGATTTAGCTGCAAATCCATGCTATGTATAATATTTAGCTTCAAATCCATGCGAAACGAATGATTTAGCTTCATACACTTGGGGAATGAGTGATATAGCTTCAAATGCAGACGAAACAAACGAGTTAGCTTCAAATCCAAGCAAATCACATGATTTAGCTTCAAATCAATACGATGTAGAAGGTTTAGCTTCAAATCCATGCGAAACAAATGATTTAGCTTCAAACACTTGAGATATAAGTGATATAGCTTCAAATGCAGACGAAACAAACGAATTAGCTTCAAATTCATGCGAAACACATGATTTAGCTTGAAATCAATGCGATGTAGAAGGATTAGCTTCAAATCCATGCGACGCAAATGAATTAGCTTCAAACACTTGGGCTATGAGTGATATAGCTTCAAACGCAGACGAAACAAACGAGTTAGCTTCAAATCCATGCGAAACAAATGATTTAACTTCAAATCCATGCGAAACAAATGATTCAGCTTCAAATCAATGCTATGTAGAAGGTTTAGCTTCAAATCCATGCGACACAAATGAATTAGCTTCAAACACTTGGGCTATGAGTGATATAGCTTCAAACGCAGACGAAACAAACGAATTAGCTTCAAATTCATGCGAAACACATGATTTAGCTTGAAATCAATGCGATGTAGAAGGATTAGCTTCAAATCCATGCGACACAAATGAATTAGCTTCAAACACTTGGGCTATGAGTGATATAGCTTCAAACGCAGACGAAACAAACGAGTTAGCTTCAAATTTATGCGAATCACATGATTTGGATTCAAATCAATGCGAGTTAGAAGGTTTAGCTTCAAATCCAAGCGATACAAAACATCGAGATTCAGATAATGGCGATATAAGTGATATAGCTTCAAATGCAGACGAAACATACATGATAGCTTCATATCCAAGCGAAACAAATGATTTAGCTTTAAACCATTGCGATGTAGAAGGTTTAGCTTCAAATCCATCCGAAACAAATGATTGAGCTTCACACACTTCGGATATAAGTGATATAGCTTCAAATGCAGACGAAACAAACGAGTTAGCCTCAAATCCATTCGAAACAAATGATTTAACTGCAAATCAGTACGATGTAGAAGGTTTAGCTTCAAATCCATACGAAACCAATGATTTAGCTTCATATACTTGCGATATAAGTGACATAGCTTCAAGCGCAGACGAAACAAACGAGTTAGCTTCAAATCCAAGCGTATCACATGATTTAGCTTCAAATCAATGCGATGTAGAAGGTTTAGATTCAAATCCAAGCGAAACACATGATTTAGCTTCAAATCATTGCGATGTAGAAGGTTTAGCTTCAAATCCAAGCGAAACAAATGATTTAGCTTCAAACACTTGGGATATAAGTGATGTAGCTTCAAATGCAGACGAATCAAACGAGTTAGCTTCAAAATCCATGCTATACATATCATTTAGCTTCAAATCGATACGCAGTAGAAGGATTAGCTTCAAATCCATGCGAAACAAATGATTTAGCTTCAAACACTTGGGATATAAGAGATATAACTTCAATTGCAGACGAAACAAACGAGTTAGCTTCAAATCCATGCGAAACACATGAGTTAGCTTGAAATCAATGCGAAGTAGAAGGCATAGCTTCAAAACCTTACGAAACACATGATTTAGCTGCAAATCAATGCGATGTAGAAGATTGAGCTTCAAATCCATGCGAAACAAATGATTTAGCTTCAGATACTTGCGATATAAGTGATATAGCTTCAAATACAGACGCAACAAACGAGTTAGATTCAAGTCCATACATGACACATGATTTTTCTTCAAATACTTGCGATATAAGTGATATAGCTTCAAATGCAGACGAAGCAAACGAGGTAGCTTCAAATCTATGCGTTGTAGAATTTTTACCTTCGAAGCCATGCGAAACCAATGATTTTGCTTCAGATACATGCGATATAAGTGATATAGCTTCAAATGCAGACGAAACAAACGAGTCAGCTACGAATCCAAGAGAACCACGCGATTTAGCTTCAAATAAATGCGATTTAGAAGGTTTATCTTCAAATACATGCGAAACAAATGATTTAGCTTCAGATACTTGCGATATAAGTGATATAGCATCAAATGCAAGCGAAACGAACGAGTTGGCTTCAAATCCATGCGGAAGACATGATTTAGCTGCAAATGATTGTGATGTAAAAGGTTTATCTTCAAATCCATGCGACACAAATGATTTAGCTTCAAATCGATACGAAGTAGAAGGCTTAGCTTCAAATCCATGCGAAACAAATGATTTAGGTTCAGATACTTGCGATATAAGTAATATAGCTTAAAATGCAGGCGAAACTAACGAGTTAGTTTCAAATCCATGCGAAACAAATGATTTAACTTCAAATCAATGCGAAGTACAAGGCTTAGCTTCAAATCCATACGGAACAAAATAATTTAGCTTCAAATCAATGCGATTTAGAAGGCTTAGCTTCAAATCCATGCGAAAGAAATCATTTAGGTTCAGATACTTGCGATATGAGTGATATTGCATCAAATGCAGACGAAACAAACGAGTTAGCTTCAAATCCATGCGAAATAAAACATTGAGCTTCAAACACTTGGGATATAGGTGATATAGCTTCAGCTGCATGCGAAACAGACGAGTTAGCTACAAATCCAAGCGGAAGACATGATTTAGCTTCAAATCAATTCGAAGTAGAAGGCTTAACTTCAAATCCATGCGAAACAAATGATTTAGGTTCAGATACTTGGGATATAAGTGATATAGCTTCAAGTGCAGGGGAAACAAACGAGTTAGCTTCAAATCCATGCAAAACACATGATTAAGCTTCAACTCAATGCTATGTAGAAGGTTTGGCTCCAAAACCATGCGACACAAATGATTTAGCTTCAAACACTTGGGATATGAGTGTTATAGCATCAAATGCGGGCGAAACGAACGAGTTAGCTTCAAATCCATGCGAAACACAGGATTTAGCTGCAAATCAATGCGATGTAGAAGATTTAGCTTCAAATCCATGCGAAACAAATGATTTAGCTTCAGATACTTGCGATGTAAGTGATATAGCTTCAAATGCAGACGCTACAAACGAGTTAGATTCAAGTCCATCCAAGACACATGATTTTTCTTCAAATACTTGCGATATAAGTGATATAGCTTCAAATGCAGACAAAGCAAACGAGGTAGCTTCAAATCTATGCGTTGTAGAAGGTTTAGCTTCGAAGCCATGCGAAACCAATGATTTTGCTTCAGATACATCCGATATAAGTTATATAGCTTCAAATGCAGACGAACAAACGAGTTAGCTACAAATCCAAGAGAATCACACGATTTAGCTTCAAATACATGCGATTTAGAAGGTTTAGCTTCAAATACATGTGAAACAAATGATTTAGATACAGATACTTGCGATATAAGTGATATAGCTTCAAATGCAGGGAAACAAACGAGTTAGCATCAAATCCATGCAAAACACATGATTTAGCTCCAAATCAATGCGAAGTAGAAGGGTTAGCTTCAAATCCATGCGAATCAAATGGTTTAACTTCAAATACTTGTGATATACATGATTTGGCTTCAACTGCGTGCGAAACAAACGAGTTAGCTTCAAATCCAAGAGATAAACGTGATTTAGATTCATATCAATGCGAAGTAGAAGGCTTAGATTCAAATCCATGCGAATCAAATGGTTTAGCTTCAAATATTTGTGACATACATGATTTGGCAAATGCATGCGAAACAAACGAGTTAGCCACAAATCCAAGTGAATCAAATGATTTAGCTTCAAATCAATGCGAAGTAGAACGCTTATCTTCGAATCCATGCGAAACAAATGGCTTAGCTTCAAATACTTGTGATATACATGATTTTGCTTGAAAAGCAGGCGATACAAACGAGTTAGCTTCAAATCCATGCGAAACACATGATTTAGCTTCAAATCAATTGCGAAGTAGAAGGCTGATCTTCGAAACCATGCGAAACAAATTGGTCAGAATCAAATACTTGTGATATACATGATTTAGCTTCAACAGCATGCGAGACAAACGAGTTAGCTTCAAATCCATGCGAAACACATGATTTAGCTCCGAATCAATGCGAAGTAGAAGGGTTAGCTTCAAATCCATGCGAATCAAATGGTTTAACTTCAAATATTTGTGTTATACATGATTTGGCTTCAACTGCGTGCGAAACAAACGTCCTATCTTCAAATTCAAGCGAAACACATGATTCAGCTTCAAATCCAAGCGAAAGAAAAGATTTAGCTTCAAATCAAAGCGAAGTAGAAGGCTTAGCTTCAAATCCAGACGAAACACATGATTTAGCTTCAAATCAATGCGATGTAGAAGGTTTAGCTTCAAATCCAAGCGGAACACGTGATTTAGCTTCAAATCAATTCAAAGTAGAAGGAGTACCTTCAAATCCATACGAAACAAATGGTTTAGCTTCAAATAATTGTGATATACATGATTTAGCTTCAACTGCATGCGTAACAAACGTCCTATCTTCAAATTCAAGCGAAACACATGATTCAGCTTCAAATCCAAGCGAAAGAAAAGATTTAGCTTCAAATCAATGCGAAGTAGAAGGCTTAGTTTCAAATCCATGCGAAACGAATAGCTTAGCTTCAAATACTTGTTTTAAACATGATTTAGCTTCAACTGCATGCCAAACAAACGAGTTAGCTTCAAATCCATGCGGAACACATGATTTAGCTTCAAATCATTGCGAAGTAGAAGGCTTAGCTTCAAATCCATGCGAATCAAATGGCTTAGCTTCAAATACTTGTGATATACATGATTTAGCCTGAAAAGCAGGCGATACAAACGAGTTAGCTTCAAATCCATGCGAAACACATGATTTAGCTTCAAATCAATTGCGAAGTAGAAGGCTGATCTTCGAAACCATGCGAAACAAATTGGTCAGCATCAAATACTTGTGATATACATGATTTAGCTTCAACAGCATGCGAGACAAACGAGTTAGCTTCAAATCCATGCGAAACACATGATTTAGCTCCAAATCAATGCCAAGTAGGAGGGTTAGCTTCAAATCCAGACGAAACACATGATTTAGCTTCAAATCAATGCGAAGTAGGAGGCTTATCTTCGAATCCATGAGAAACAAATTGTTTAGCACCAAATACTTGTGATATACACGATTTAGCTTCAAATCCAGGCGAAACAAACGAGTTAGCTTTAAATCCAAGCGAAAAACATGATTTAGAATCAAATCAATGCAAAGTAGAAGGCTTATTTTCGAATCCATGCGAAACAAATGGCTTAGCTTCAAATACTTGTGATATACATGATTTAGCTTCAAATGCAGGCGATACAAACGAATTAGCTTCAAATCCATGCGAAACATATGATTTAGCTTCAAATCAATGCGAAGTAGAAGGCTGATCTTCGAATCCATGCGAAACAAATGGTTTCGCTTCAAATACTTGTGATATACATGATTTAGCTTCAAATGCTGGCGACACAAACGAGTTTTATCATCAAATCCATCCGAAACACATGATTTAGCTTCAAATTCATTCGAAACACATGGTTTAGCATAATATTCATGCGAAGCAAATGGTTCAGCTTCAAATACTTGTGTTATACATGATTTAGCTTCAACTGCATGCGAAACAAACGAATTAGCTTCAAATCCATGCGAAACATGATGTAGCTTCATTTCAATGCGAAGTAGAAGGCATGTCTTCGAATCCATGCGAAACAAATGGTTTAGCTTCAAATACCTGTGATATACATGATGTAGCTTCAACTGCATGCGAAACAAACGAGTTAGCTTCAAATCCAAGAGAAAAACATGATTTAGGTTCATATCAATGCGAAGTAGAAGGCTGATCTTCGAATCCATGCGAAACAAATGGTTTCGCTTCAAATACTTGTGATATACATGATTTAGCTTCAAGTGCATGCGAAACAAACGAGTTAGCTTCAAATCCAAGAGATAAACGTGATTTAGATTCATATCAATGCGAAGTAGAAGGCTTAGATTCAAATCCATGCGAATCAAATGGTTTAGCTTCAAATATTTGTGACATACATGATTTGGCAAATGCATGCGAAACAAACGAGTTAGCCACAAATCCAAGTGAATCAAATGATTTAGCTTCAAATCAATGCGAAGTAGAACGCTTATCTTCGAATCCATGCGAAACAAATGGCTTAGCTTCAAATACTTGTGATATACATGATTTTGCTTGAAAAGCAGGCGATACAAACGAGTTAGCTTCAAATCCATGCGAAACACATGATTTAGCTTCAAATCAATTGCGAAGTAGAAGGCTGATCTTCGAAACCATGCGAAACAAATTGGTCAGAATCAAATACTTGTGATATACATGATTTAGCTTCAACAGCATGCGAGACAAACGAGTTAGCTTCAAATCCATGTTAGCTTCAAATCCATGCGAAACACATGATTTAGCTCCAAATCAATGCGAAGTAGAAGGGTTAGCTTCAAATCCATGCGAATCAAATGGTTTAACTTCAAATATTTGTGTTATACATGATTTGGCTTCAACTGCGTGCGAAACAAACGTCCTATCTTCAAATTCAAGCGAAACACATGATTCAGCTTCAAATCCAAGCGAAAGAAAAGATTTAGCTTCAAATCAAAGCGAAGTAGAAGGCTTAGCTTCAAATCCAGACGAAACACATGATTTAGCTTCAAATCAATGCGATGTAGAAGGTTTAGCTTCAAATCCAAGCGGAACACGTGATTTAGCTTCAAATCAATTCAAAGTAGAAGGAGTACCTTCAAATCCATACGAAACAAATGGTTTAGCTTCAAATAATTGTGATATACATGATTTAGCTTCAACTGCATGCGTAACAAACGTCCTATCTTCAAATTCAAGCGAAACACATGATTCAGCTTCAAATCCAAGCGAAAGAAAAGATTTAGCTTCAAATCAATGCGAAGTAGAAGGCTTAGTTTCAAATCCATGCGAAACGAATAGCTTAGCTTCAAATACTTGTTTTAAACATGATTTAGCTTCAACTGCATGCCAAACAAACGAGTTAGCTTCAAATCCATGCGGAACACATGATTTAGCTTCAAATCATTGCGAAGTAGAAGGCTTAGCTTCAAATCCATGCGAATTAAATGGCTTAGCTTCAAATACTTGTGATATACATGATTTAGCCTGAAAAGCAGGCGATACAAACGAGTTAGCTTCAAATCCATGCGAAACACATGATTTAGCTTCAAATCAATTGCGAAGTAGAAGGCTGATCTTCGAAACCATGCGAAACAAATTGGTCAGCATCAAATACTTGTGATATACATGATTTAGCTTCAACAGCATGCGAGACAAACGAGTTAGCTTCAAATCCATGCGAAACACATGATTTAGCTCCAAATCAATGCCAAGTAGGAGGGTTAGCTTCAAATCCATGCGATTCAAATGGTTTAACTTCAAATATTTGTGTTATACATGATTTGGCTTCAACTGCGTGCGACACAAATGTGTTAGCTCTAAATCCATACGAAACACATGATTTAGCTTCAAATCAAAGCGAAGTAGAAGGCTTAGCTTCAAATCCAGACGAAACACATGATTTAGCTTCAAATCAATGCGAAGTAGGAGGCTTATCTTCGAATCCATGAGAAACAAATTGTTTAGCACCAAATACTTGCGATATACACGATTTAGCTTCAAATCCAGGCGAAACAAACGAGTTAGCTTTAAATCCAAGCGAAAAACATGATTTAGAATCAAATCAATGCAAAGTAGAAGGCTTATTTTCGAATCCATGCGAAACAAATGGCTTAGCTTCAAATACTTGTGATATACATGATTTAGCTTCAAATGCAGGCGATACAAACGAATTAGCTTCAAATCCATGCGAAACATATGATTTAGCTTCAAATCAATGCGAAGTAGAAGGCTGATCTTCGAATCCATGCGAAACAAATGGTTTCGCTTCAAATACTTGTGATATACATGATTTAGCTTCAAGTGCATGCGAAACAAACGAGTTAGCTTCAAATCCAAGAGATAAACGTGATTTAGATTCATATCAATGCGAAGTAGAAGGCTTAGATTCAAATCCATGCGAATCAAATGGTTTAGCTTCAAATATTTGTGACATACATGATTTGGCAAATGCATGCGAAACAAACGAGTTAGCCACAAATCCAAGTGAATCAAATGATTTAGCTTCAAATCAATGCGAAGTAGAACGCTTATCTTCGAATCCATGCGAAACAAATGGCTTAGCTTCAAATACTTGTGATATACATGATTTTGCTTGAAAAGCAGGCGATACAAACGAGTTAGCTTCAAATCCATGCGAAACACATGATTTAGCTTCAAATCAATTGCGAAGTAGAAGGCTGATCTTCGAAACCATGCGAAACAAATTGGTCAGAATCAAATACTTGTGATATACATGATTTAGCTTCAACAGCATGCGAGACAAACGAGTTAGCTTCAAATCCATGCGAAACACATGATTTAGCTCCAAATCAATGCGAAGTAGAAGGGTTAGCTTCAAATCCATGCGAATCAAATGGTTTAACTTCAAATATTTGTGTTATACATGATTTGGCTTCAACTGCGTGCGAAACAAACGTCCTATCTTCAAATTCAAGCGAAACACATGATTCAGCTTCAAATCCAAGCGAAAGAAAAGATTTAGCTTCAAATCAAAGCGAAGTAGAAGGCTTAGCTTCAAATCCAGACGAAACACATGATTTAGCTTCAAATCAATGCGATGTAGAAGGTTTAGCTTCAAATCCAAGCGGAACACGTGATTTAGCTTCAAATCAATTCAAAGTAGAAGGAGTACCTTCAAATCCATACGAAACAAATGGTTTAGCTTCAAATAATTGTGATATACATGATTTAGCTTCAACTGCATGCGTAACAAACGTCCTATCTTCAAATTCAAGCGAAACACATGATTCAGCTTCAAATCCAAGCGAAAGAAAAGATTTAGCTTCAAATCAATGCGAAGTAGAAGGCTTAGTTTCAAATCCATGCGAAACGAATAGCTTAGCTTCAAATACTTGTTTTAAACATGATTTAGCTTCAACTGCATGCCAAACAAACGAGTTAGCTTCAAATCCATGCGGAACACATGATTTAGCTTCAAATCATTGCGAAGTAGAAGGCTTAGCTTCAAATCCATGCGAATCAAATGGCTTAGCTTCAAATACTTGTGATATACATGATTTAGCCTGAAAAGCAGGCGATACAAACGAGTTAGCTTCAAATCCATGCGAAACACATGATTTAGCTTCAAATCAATTGCGAAGTAGAAGGCTGATCTTCGAAACCATGCGAAACAAATTGGTCAGCATCAAATACTTGTGATATACATGATTTAGCTTCAACAGCATGCGAGACAAACGAGTTAGCTTCAAATCCATGCGAAACACATGATTTAGCTCCAAATCAATGCCAAGTAGGAGGGTTAGCTTCAAATCCATGCGATTCAAATGGTTTAACTTCAAATATTTGTGTTATACATGATTTGGCTTCAACTGCGTGCGAAACAAATGTGTTAGCTCTAAATCCATACGAAACACATGATTTAGCTTCAAATCAAAGCGAAGTAGAAGGCTTAGCTTCAAATCCAGGCGAAACACATGATTTAGCTTCAAATCAATGCGAAGTAGGAGGCTTATCTTCGAATCCATGAGAAACAAATTGTTTAGCACCAAATACTTGCGATATACACGATTTAGCTTCAAATCCAGGCGAAACAAACGAGTTAGCTTTAAATCCAAGCGAAAAACATGATTTAGAATCAAATCAATGCAAAGTAGAAGGCTTATTTTCGAATCCATGCGAAACAAATGGCTTAGCTTCAAATACTTGTGATATACATGATTTAGCTTCAAATGCAGGCGATACAAACGAATTAGCTTCAAATCCATGCGAAACATATGATTTAGCTTCAAATCAATGCGAAGTAGAAGGCTGATCTTCGAATCCATGCGAAACAAATGGTTTCGCTTCAAATACTTGTGATATACATGATTTAGCTTCAAATGCTGGCGACACAAACGAGTTTTATCATCAAATCCATCCGAAACACATGATTTAGCTTCAAATTCATTCGAAACACATGGTTTAGCATAATATTCATGCGAAGCAAATGGTCCAGCTTCAAATACTTGTGTTATACATGATTTAGCTTCAACTGCATGCGAAACAAACGAATTAGCTTCAAATCCATGCGAAACATGATGTAGCTTCATTTCAATGCGAAGTAGAAGGCATGTCTTCGAATCCATGCGAAACAAATGGTTTAGCTTCAAATACCTGTGATATACATGATGTAGCTTCAACTGCATGCGAAACAAACGAGTTAGCTTCAAATCCAAGAGAAAAACATGATTTAGGTTCATATCAATGCGAAGTAGAAGGCTGATCTTCGAATCCATGCGAAACAAATGGTTTCGCTTCAAATACTTGTGATATACATGATTTAGCTTCAAGTGCACGCGAAACAAACGAGTTAGCTTCAAATCCAAGAGATAAACGTGATTTAGATTCATATCAATGCGAAGTAGAAGGCTTAGATTCAAATCCATGCGAATCAAATGGTTTAGCTTCAAATATTTGTGACATACATGATTTGGCAAATGCATGCGAAACAAACGAGTTAGCCACAAATCCAAGTGAATCAAATGATTTAGCTTCAAATCAATGCGAAGTAGAACGCTTATCTTCGAATCCATGCGAAACAAATGGCTTAGCTTCAAATACTTGTGATATACATGATTTTGCTTGAAAAGCAGGCGATACAAACGAGTTAGCTTCAAATCCATGCGAAACACATGATTTAGCTTCAAATCAATTGCGAAGTAGAAGGAGTACCTTCAAATCCATACGAAACAAATGGTTTAGCTTCAAATAATTATGATATACATGATTTAGCTTCAACTGCATGCGTAACAAACGTCCTATCTTCAAATTCAAGCGAAACACATGATTCAGCTTCAAATCCAAGCGAAAGAAAAGATTTAGCTTCAAATCAATGCGAAGTAGAAGGCTTAGTTTCAAATCCATGCGAAACGAATAGCTTAGCTTCAAATACTTGTTTTAAACATGATTTAGCTTCAACTGCATGCCAAACAAACGAGTTAGCTTCAAATCCATGCGGAACACATGATTTAGCTTCAAATCATTGCGAAGTAGAAGGCTTAGCTTCAAATCCATGCGAATCAAATGGCTTAGCTTCAAATACTTGTGATATACATGATTTTGCCTGAAAAGCAGGCGACACAAACGAGTTAGCTTCAAATCCATGCGAAACACATGATTTAGCTTCAAATCAATTGCGAAGTAGAAGGCTGATCTTCGAAACCATGCGAAACAAATTGGTCAGCATCAAATACTTGTGATATACATGATTTAGCTTCAACAGCATGCGAGACAAACGAGTTAGCTTCAAATCCATGCGAAACACATGATTTAGCTCCAAATCAATGCGAAGTAGGAGGGTTAGCTTCAAATCCATGCGAATCAAATGGTTTAACTTCAAATATTTGTGTTATACATGATTTGGCTTCAACTGCGTGCGAAACAAATGTGTTAGCTCTAAATCCATACGAAACACATGATTTAGCTTCAAATCAAAGCGAAGTAGAAGGCTTAGCTTCAAATCCAGACGAAACACATGATTTAGCTTCAAATCAATGCGAAGTAGGAGGCTTATCTTCGAATCCATGCGAAACAAATTGTTTAGCACCAAATACTTGCGATATACACGATTTAGCTTCAAATCCAGGCGAAAAAAACGAGTTAGCTTTAAATCCAAGCGAAAAACATGATTTAGAATCAAATCAATGCAAAGTAGAAGGCTTATTTTCGAATCCATGCGAAACAAATGGCTTAGCTTGAAATACTTGTGATATACATGATTTAGCTTCAAATGCAGGCGATACAAACGAATTAGCTTCAAATCCATGCGAAACATATGATTTAGCTTCAAATCAATGCGAAGTAGAAGGCTGATCTTCGAATCCATGCGAAACAAATGGTTTCGCTTCAAATACTTGTGATATACATGATTTAGCTTCAAATGCTGGCGACACAAACGAGTTTTATCATCAAATCCATCCGAAACACATGATTTAGCTTCAAATTCATTCGAAACACATGGTTTAGCATAATATTCATGCGAAGCAAATGGTTCAGCTTCAAATACTTGTGATATACATGATTTAGCTTCAACTGCATGCGAAACAAACGAATTAGCTTCAAATCCATGCGAAACATGATGTAGCTTCATTTCAATGCGAAGTAGAAGGCATGTCTTCGAATCCATGCGAAACAAATGGTTTAGCTTCAAATACCTGTGATATACATGATGTAGCTTCAACTGCATGCGAAACAAACGAGTTAGCTTCAAATCCAAGAGAAAAACGTGATTTAGGTTCATATCAATGCGAAGTAGAAGGCTTAGTTTCGAATCCATGCGAAACAAATGGCTTAGCTTCAAATACTTGTGATATACATGATTTAGCCTCAAAAGCAGGCGATACTAACGAGTTAGCTTCAAATCCATGCGAAACACATGATTTAGCTTCAAATCAATTGCGAAGTAGAAGGCTGATCTTCGAAACCATGCGAAACAAATTGGTCAGCATCAAATACTTGTGATATACATGATTTAGATTCAACAGCATGCGAGACAAACGAGTTAGCTTCAAATCCATGCGAAACACATGATTTAGCTCCAAATCAATGCGAAGTAGGAGGGTTAGCTTCAAATCCATGCGAATCAAATGGTTTAACTTCAAATATTTGTGTTATACATGATTTGGCTTCAACTGCGTGCGAAACAAATGTGTTAGCTCTAAATCCATACGAAACACATGATTTAGCTTCAAATCAAAGCGAAGTAGAAGGCTTAGCTTCAAATCCAGACGAAACACATGATTTAGCTTCAAATCAATGCGAAGTAGGAGGCTTATCTTTGAATCCATGGGAAACAAATTGTTTAGCACCAAATACTTGCGATATACACGATTTAGCTTCAAATCCAGGCGAAACAAACGAGTTAGCTTTAAATCCAAGCGAAAAACATGATTTAGAATCAAATCAATGCAAAGTAGAAGGCTTATTTTCGAATCCATGAGAAACAAATGGCTTAGCTTCAAATACTTGTGATATACATGATTTAGCTTCAAATGCAGGCGATACAAACGAATTAGCTTCAAATCCATGCGAAACATATGATTTAGCTTCAAATCAATGCGAAGTAGAAGGCTGATCTTCGAATCCATGCGAAACAAATGGTTTCGCTTCAAATACTTGTGATATACATGATTTAGCTTCAAGTGCATGCGAAACAAACGAGTTAGCTTCAAATCCAAGAGATAAACGTGATTTAGATTCATATCAATGCGAAGTAGAAGGCTTAGATTCAAATCCATGCGAATCAAATGGTTTAGCTTCAAATATTTGTGACATACATGATTTGGCAAATGCATGCGAAACAAACGAGTTAGCCACAAATCCAAGTGAATCAAATGATTTAGCTTCAAATCAATGCGAAGTAGAATGCTTACCTTCGAATCCATGCGAAACAAATGGCTTAGCTTCAAATACTTGTGATATACATGATTTTGCTTGAAAAGCAGGCGATACAAACGAGTTATCTTCAAATCCATGCGAAACACATGATTTAGCTTCAAATCAATTGCGAAGTAGAAGGCTGCTCTTCGAAACCATGCGAAACAAATTGGTCAGAATCAAATACTTGTGATATACATGATTTAGCTTCAACAGCATGCGAGACAAACGAGTTAGCTTCAAATCCATGCGAAACACATGATTTAGCTCCAAATCAATGCGAAGTAGAAGGGTTAGCTTCAAATCCATGCGAATCAAATGGTTTAACTTCAAATATTTGTGTTATACATGATTTGGCTTCAACTGCGTGCGAAACAAATGTGTTAGCTCTAAATCCATACGAAACACATGATTTAGCTTCAAATCAAAGCGAAGTAGAAGGCTTAGCTTCAAATCCAGACGAAACACATGATTTAGCTTCAAATCAATGCGAAGTAGGAGGCTTATCTTCGAATCCATGCGAAACAAATGGTTTAGCACCAAATACTTGCGATATACACGATTTAGCTTCAAATCCAGGCGAAACAAACGAGTTAGCTTTAAATCCAAGCGAAAAACATGATTTAGAATCAAATCAATGCAAAGTAGAAGGCTATTTTTCGAATCCATGCGAAACAAATGGCTTAGCTTCAAATACTTGTGATATACATGATTTAGCTTCAAATGCAGGCGATACAAACGAATTGGCTTCAAATCCATGCGAAACATATGATTTAGCTTCAAATCAATGCGAAGTAGAAGGCTGATCTTCGAATCCATGCGAAACAAATGGTTTCGCTTCAAATACTTGTGATATACATGATTTAGCTTCAAATGCTCGCGACACAAACGAGTTTTATTATCAAATCCATCCGAAACACATGATTTAGCTTCAAATTCATTCGAAACACATGGTTTAGCATAATATTCATGCGAAGCAAATGGTTCAGCTTCAAATACTTGTGACATACATGATTTTGCTACAACTGCATGCGAAACAAACGAATTAGCTTCAAATCCATGCGAAACATGATGTAGCTTCATTTCAATGCGAAGTAGAAGGCATGTCTTCGAATCCATGCGAAACAAATGGTTTAGCTTCAAATACCTGTGATATACATGATGTAGCTTCAACTGCATGCGAAACAAACGAGTTAGCTTCAAATCCAAGAGAAAAACGTGATTTAGGTTCATATCAATGCGAAGTAGAAGGCTTAGTTCAAATCCATGCGAATCAAATGGTTTAGCTTCAAATATTTGTGATATACATGATTTGGCAAATGCTTGCGAAACAAATGAGTTAGCCACAAATCCAAGTGAATGAAATGATTTAGCTTCAAATCAATGCGAAGTAGAATGCTTATCTTCGAATCCATGCGAAACAAATGGCTTAGCTTCAAATACTTGTGATATACATGATTTAGCCTGAAAAGCAGGCGATACTAACGAGTTAGCTTCAAATCCATGCGAAACACATGATTTAGCTTCAAATCAATTGCGAAGTAGGAGGGTTAGCTTCAAATCCATGCGAATCAAATGGTTTAACTTCAAATATTTGTGTTATACATGATTTGGCTTCAACTGCGTGCGAAACAAATGTGTTAGCTCTAAATCCATACGAAACACATGATTTAGCTTCAAATCAAAGCGAAGTAGAAGGCTTAGCTTCAAATCCAGACGAAACACATGATTTAGCTTCAAATCAATGCGAAAGGAGGCTTATCTTCGAATCCATGCGAAACAAATGGTTTAGCACCAAATACTTGCGATATACACGATTTAGCTTCAAATCCAGGCGAAACAAACGAGTTAGCTTTAAATCCAAGCGAAAAACATGATTTAGAATCAAATCAATGCAAAGTAGAAGGCTTATTTTCGAATCCATGCGAAACAAATGGCTTAGCTTCAAATACTTGTGATATACATGATTTAGCTTCAAATGCAGGCGATACAAACGAATTGGCTTCATATCCATGCGAAACATATGATTTAGCTTCAAAAGCTGGCGACACAAACGAGTTTTATCATCAAATCCATCCGAAACACATGATTTAGCTTCAAATTCATTCGTAACACATGGTTTAGCATAATATTCATGCGAAGCAAATGGTTCAGCTTCAAATACTTGTGATATACATGATTTAGCTTCAACTGCATGCGAAACAAACGAATTAGCTTCAAATCCATGCGAAACAAGATGTAGCTTCATATCAGTGCGAAGTAGAAGGCATGTCTTCGAATCCATGCGAAACAAGTGGTTTAGCTTCAAATACCTGTGATATACATGATGTAGCTTCAACTGCATGCGAAACAAACGAGTTAGCTTCAAATCCAAGAGAAAAACGTGATTTAGGTTCATATCAATGCGAAGTAGAAGGCTTAGTTTCAAATCCATGCGAATCAAATGGTTTAGCTTCAAATATTTGTGATATACATGATTTGGCAAATGCATGCGAAACAAATGACTTAGCCACAAATCCAAGTGAATCAAATGATTTAGCTTCAAATCAATGCGAAGGAGAAGGCTGATCTTCTAATCCAAGCGAAACAAATGGCTTAGCTTCAAATACTTGTGATATACATGATTTAGCTTCAACTGCATTCTAAACAAACGAGTTAGCTTCAAATCCATTCGAAACTCATGATTTTGCTTCTAATCAATGCGAAGTAGAAACCTGATTTTAGGATCGATGCGAAACAAATGGTTTAGCTTCAACTCAATACGAAGTAGAAGGATTAGCATCAAATCCATTCGAAACACATGATTTATCTGCAAATCAATGCGAAGTAGAAGGCTAGGTTTCAAATCCATGCGAAACGTATAGTATGGAATCAAATACTTGTTTTATTCATGATTTAGCTTAAACTGCATGCGAAACAAACGAATTAGGTTCAAATTCAACCGAAACACACAATTTAGCTTCAAATCAATGCGAAGTAGAAGGCTTACCTTCAAAGCAATGCGACATAAATGATTTAGCATCATATACATGCGATATAAGTGATATAGCTTCAAATGCAGGAGAAACAAACGGGTTAGCTTCGTATCCAAGCGAAACACGTGATTTAGCATCAAATCAGTGCGATGTAGAAGGTTCAGCTTCAAATCCATGCGATGTAGAAGGTTTAGCATCAAATCCATGCGAAACACATGATTTAGCAGCAAATCAATGCGATGTAGAAGGCTTAGCTACAAATCCATGCGAAACAAATGATTTAGCTTCATACAATTGGGACATAAATGATATATCTTTAAATGCAGACGAATCAAACGAGTTAGCTTCAAATCCATGCGAGACACATGATTTAGCTGCAAATCAATGCGATGTAGATGATTTAGCTTCAAATCCATGCGAAACAAATGATTTAGCTTCAATTTCTTGGGATATAAGTGATATAGCTACAAATGCAGACGAATCAAACGAGATAGTTCAAATCCATGCGATACATTCATTTAGCTTCAAATCAATACGGAGTAGAAGGCTTAGCTTCAAATCCATGCGAAACAAATGATTTAGCTTCAAACACTTGAGATATAAGTGATATTTCTTCAAATGCAGACGAAACAAACGAGTTAGCTTGAAATCCAAGCAAATCACATGATCTAGCTTCAAATCAATGCGTTGTAGAAGGTTTAGCTTCAAATCCACGCAAAACAAATGATTTAGCTTCAATCAATTGGGATATAAGTGATATAGCTTCAAATGCAGACGAATCAATCGAGTTAGCTTCAAAATCCATGCGATACATATCATTTAACTTCTAATCTATACGAAGTAGAAGGCTTAGCTCTAAATTCATGCGAAACAAATGATTTAGATTCAGATACTTGAAATATAAGTTATATAGCTTCAAATGCAGGCGAAACTAACGAGTTAGATTCAAATCCATGCGAAACACATGATTTAGCTGCAAATCCATGCGATGTAGATGATTTAGAATCAAATCCGTGCGAAAGAAATGATTTAGCATCAGATACTTGCGATATAAGTGATATAGCTTCAACTGCAGGGGAAACAAACGTGTTAGCATCAAATACATGCAAAACACATGATTTAGCGTCAAATCATTGCGATGTAGATGGTTTAACTTCAAATCCATGCGAAACAAATGATTTAGCTTCAATCACATGGGCTATAAGTGATATAGCTTCAAATGCAGACGAATCAAACGAGTTAGCTACAAATCCATGCGAAACGCATGATTGAGCAGCAAATCAATTCGAAGTAGAAGGATTAGCTCCAAATCCATGAGAAACAAAAGGTTTAGCTACAAATACTTGTGATATACGTTATTTATATTCAACTGCATGTGCAACAAACGAATTAGCTTCAAATCCATGCGAAACACATGATTTATCTGCTAATCAATGCGATGTAGAAGATTTAGATTCAAATCCAAGCGAAACACATGATTCAGAACAGGAACTTGCGATATAAGTGATATAGCTTCAAATGCAGACGAATCAAACGATTTAGCTTCAAAATCCGTGAGATACACATGATTTAGCTGCAAATCAATGCGATGTAGAAGGTGTAGCTTTAAATCCATGCGAAACAAATGATTTAGATTCAGATACTTGAAATATAAGTTATATAGCTTCAAATGCAGGCGAAACTAACGAGTTAGATTCAAATCCATGCGAAACACATGATTTAGCTGCAAATCCATGCGATGTAGATGATTTAGAATCAAATCCGTGCGAAAGAAATGATTTAGCATCAGATACTTGCGATATAAGTGATATAGCTTCAAATGCAGACGAAGAAATCGAGCTAGCTTCAAATCTATAGGATGTGGAAGGTTTAGCTTCAAATCCATGCGAAACCAATGATTCAGCTTCAGATACTTGCGATATAAGTGATATAGCTTCAAATGCAGACGAAACAAACGATTTCGCTTCATATCCAAGCGAAACACATGATTTAGCTTCAAATCAATGCGATGTAGAATGTTTGCCTTCAAATACACGCGAACCAAATGACTTAGGTTCAGATACTCGCGATATAAGTGATATAGCTTCAAATGCAGACGAAACAAACGAGATAGCTTCACGTCCAAGCGAAACAAATGATCTGGCTTCAAATCAGTGCGAAGTAGAAGGCTTAGCTTCAAATCCATGCGAAACAAATGATTTAGCTTCAGATACTTTGCGATATAAGTGATATAGCTTCAAATGCAGACGAAGAAATCGAGCTAGCTTCAAATCTATGGGATGTGGAAGGTTTAGCTTCAAATCCATGCGAAACCAATGATTCAGCTTCAGATACTTGCGATATAAGTGATATAGCTTCAAATGCAGACGAAACAAACGATTTCGCTTCATATCCAAGCGAAACACATGATTTAGCTTCAAATCAATGCGATGTATAAGGTTTGCCTTCAAATACACGCGAAACAAATGATTTAGCTTCAAACACATGGGGTATAATTGATATAGCTTCAAATGCAGGGGAAACGAACGAGTTAGTATCAAATCCATGCAAAACACATGATTTAGCTTCAAATCAATGCGATGCAGAAGGTTTAGCTTCAAATCCATGCGAAACAAATGATTTACATTCAAACAATTGAGATATAAGTGATATAGCTTCAAATGCAGCCGAAGCAAACGAGTTAGCATCAAATCCAAGCGAATCACATGATTTAGCTTCAAATCAATGCGAAGTTGAAGGTTTAGATTCAAATCCATGCGAAACAAGTGATTTAGCTTCAAACAATTGGGATATAAGTGATATAGCTTCAAATGCTGACGAATCAAACGAGTTAGCTTCAAAATCCATGCGATACATATCATTTAACTTCAAATCGACACGAAATAGAAGGCTTAGCTTCAAATCCATGCGAAACAAATGATTTAGATTCAGATACTTGCGATATAAGTGATATAGCTTCAAAGGCCGTCGACACTAACCAGTTAGCATCAAATCCATGCAAAACACATGATTCAGCTTCAAATCAATGCCTGTGCAGAAGATTTAGCTTCAAATCCATGCGAAACAAATGATTTAGCTTCAAACAATTGAGATATAAGTGATATAGCTTTAAATGCAGCCGAAACAAACCAGTTAGCTTCAAACACAAGCGAATCACATGATTTAGCTTCAAATCAATGCGATGTAGAAGGTTTAGATTCAAATCTATGCGAAACAAATGATTTCGTTTCAAACGCCTGGAATATAAGTGGTATAGCTTCAAATGCAGACGAAACAAACAAGTTAGCTTCAAATCCATGCGAAACACATGATTTAGCAGCAAATCAATGGGATGTAGAAGGTTTAGCTTCAAATCCTTGCGAAATCAATGATTTAGCTTCAGGTAGTTGCGATATAAGTGACATAGCTTCAAATGCAGACGAAACAAACCAGTTATCTTCAATTCCATGCGAAACACATGATTTAGCTTCAAATCAATTCGAAGTAGAAGGATTAGTATTAAATCCATGCGAAATAAGTGGTTTAGATACAAATACTTGTGATATACGTTATTTAGATTCAACTGCAAGCGCAACAAAACGAGTTAGCTTCACATCCATGCGAAACACATGACTTAGCTTCAAATCAATTCGATGTAGAAGGATTAGCATCAAATCCACGCGAATCAAACGGTTTAGCTACAAATACTTGTGATATACGTTATTTAGATTGAACTGCATGCGCAACAAGCGAATTAGCTTCAAATCCATGCGAAACATATGATTATGCTTCAAATCAAAGCTATGTAGAAGGTTTAGTTTCACATCCATGCGACACAAATGATTTAGCTTCAAATCAATGCGAAGTAGGAGGCTTAGCTTCAAATCCAAGCGAGACAAATGATTTAGGTTCACATACTTGCGATATAAGTGATATAGCTTCAAATGCAGACGAAACAAACGAGATAGATTCAAATCCAAGCAAATCACATGATTTAGCGTCAAATCAATGCGATGTAGAAGGTTTAGCTTCAAATCCATGCGAAGCAAATGATTGAGCTTCAAACACTTGCGATGTAGGTGATATAGCTTCAAATGCAGACGAAACAAACGAGTTAGCTTCAAATCCAAGCAAAACACATGTTTTAGCTTCAAATCAATGCGATGTAGAAGGTTTAGATTCAAATCCATGCGAAACCAATGATTTAGGTACAAGCAATTTATATATATATATATATATATATATATATATATATATATATATATATATATATATATATATATATATATATATATATATATATATATATATGGTATAGCTTCAAACGCAGACGAATCAAACGAGTAAGCTACAAATCCATGCGAAACACATGATTTAGCTGCAAATCAATGCGATGTAGAAGGTTTAGCTTCAAGTCCATGCGAAACAAATGATTCAGCTTCAAACGATAGAGATATAAGTGATATAGCTTCAAATTCCGTCGAAACTGACGAGTTGGCATCAAGTCAATGCAAAACACATGATTTAGCTTCAAATCAATGCCATGCAGAAGGTTTAGCTTCAAATCCATGCGAAACAAATGATTAAGCTTCAAACAATTGAGATATAAGTGACATAGCTCCAAATGCAGAATAAGCAAACGAGTTAGCTTCAAATCCAAGCGAATCACATGATTTCGCTCCAAATCAATGCGATGTAGAAGGCTTACCTTCAAATCCATGCGAAACAAATGATTTAGATTCAGATACTTGAAATATAAGTTATATAGCTTCAAATGCAGGCGATTCTAACGAGTTAGCTTCAAATCCATTCGAAACACATGATTTAGTGTCAAATCAATGCGATGTAGAAGGTTTAGCTTCAAATCCAAGCGGAACAAATGATTTAGCTGCAAACACTTGAGATATAACTGATATTTCTTCAAATGCAGACGAAACAAACGATATAGCTTCAAATCCAAGCAAATCGCATGATTTAGCTTCAAATCAATGCGTTGTAGAAGGTTTAGTTTCAAATCCAAGTGAAACACATGACTAAGCTTGAAATCAATGCGATGTAGAAGGATTAGCTTCAAATCCTTGCGAAGCAAATGATTGAGCTTCAAAGACTTGAGATATAAGTGTTATAGCTTCAAATACAGACGAAACAAACGAGTTAGCTTCATATCCAAGCGAAACACATGATTTAGCTTTAATCAGTGCGATGTAGAATGTTTAGCTTCAAATCCATGCGAAATAAATTGTTTAGCTACAAATACTTGCGATATAAGTGATATAGCTTCCAATGCAGACGAAACAAACGAGCTAGCTTCAAATACAAGCGAAACACATGATTTAGCCGGAATTAAATGCGATGTAGAAGTTTTAGCTTCAAATCCATGCGAAACAAATGATTCAGCTTCAAACAATTGGGATATAAGTGATATAGCTTCAAATGCAGACGAATCAAACGAGTTAGCTTCAAAATCCATGCGATACATTTTCATTTAACTTAAAATCGATACGAAGTAGAAGGCTTAGCTTCAAATCCGTGCGAAACATATGATTTAGCTTCAAATCAATACGAGGTAGAAGGCTTATCTTGACATCCATGAGAAACAAATGATTTGGGTTGAGATACTTGCGATATAAGTGATATAGCTTCAAATGGTGACGAAAGAAACGAGTTAGATTCAAATCCAATCGAAACACATGATTTAGTGTCAAATCAATGCGATGTAGAAGGTTTAGCTTCAAATCCAAGCGGAACACGTGATTTAGCTTCAAATCAATTCAAAGTAGAAGGAGTACCTTCAAATCCATACGAAACAAATGGTTTAGCATCAAATACTTGTGATATACATGATTTAGCTTCAACTGCATGCGTAACAAACGTCCTATCTTCAAATTCAAGCGAAACACATGATTCAGCTTCAAATCCAAGCGAAAGAAAAGATTTAGCTTCAAATCAATGCGAAGTAGAAGGCTTACTTTCAAATCCATGCGAAACGAATAGCTTAGCTTCAAATACTTGTTTTAAACATGATTTAGCTTCAACTGCATGCCAAACAAACGAGTTAGCTTCAAATCCATGCGGAACACATGATTTATCTTCAAATCATTGCGATGTAGAAGGCTTGGCTTCAAATCCATGCGAATCAAATGGTTTAGCTTCAAATACTGGTAATATACTTGACTTAGCTTCAACTGCATGCGAAACAAACGAGTTAGCTTCAAATCCAAGCCAAAGACGTGATTTAGCTTCAAATCTATGCGAAGTAGAAGGCTTAGCTTCAAACCAATCCGATGTAGAAGGTTTAGCTTTAAATCAATGCATTGTAGAAGGTTTTGCTTCAAATCAATACGATGTAGAATGTTCAGCTTCAAATCCATGCGAAACATATGATTATGCTTCAAATCAAAGCTATGTAGAAGGTTTAGTTTCACATCCATGCGACACAAATGATTTAGCTTCAAATCAATGCGAAGTAGGAGGCTTAGCTTCAAATCCAAGCGAGACAAATGATTTAGGTTCACATACTTGCGATATAAGTGATATAGCTTCAAATGCAGACGAAACAAACGAGATAGATTCAAATCCAAGCAAATCACATGATTTAGCGTCAAATCAATGCGATGTAGAAGGTTTAGCTTCAAATCCATGCGAAGCAAATGATTGAGCTTCAAACACTTGCGATGTAGGTGATATAGCTTCAAATGCAGACGAAACAAACGAGTTAGCTTCAAATCCAAGCAAAACACATGTTTTAGCTTCAAATCAATGCGATGTAGAAGGTTTAGATTCAAATCCATGCGAAACCAATGATTTAGGTACAAGCAATTTATATATATATATATATATATATATATATATATATATATATATATATATATATATATATATATATATATATATATGGTATAGCTTCAAACGCAGACGAATCAAACGAGTAAGCTACAAATCCATGCGAAACACATGATTTAGCTGCAAATCAATGCGATGTAGAATGTTTAGCTTCAAATCCATGCGAAACAAATTGTTCCGTCTTGCAACGGAATTTTCCAGCCGTGTCCGCCCGACTTTCTCCGGGACGGACTACCTTTCTTCAATCCCTAAAAAACAGTTTGTTTACGGGGAACCTTCGGTGCAGCGTGGCAAATCGACGGTCCTTCAACGTGCAGTTGACAAAAGTCACGTTCGTTGGGCCTCCAATTTCGTGGAGCCTTCGCCTGCAGTTTTTAAATTTCCAATTCCTTCGACCCGTCTCCTTTCCGGCAATAGAGTAATTTCTGCAATTTCGAATAACGCACACTTCATCGGCAACATTTCCTTAATTTATGACAGGGTCGCCAGCACGCATTCCTTCGGTCGCCTTTTCCGGGATTTCTTACTACCTGACACTGGGTACGACCGGGACTCCTAAGGTCCCTTTCCACCTCGCGATCAACCAATGATCTTCAAGTTTTCTCTCGCCGAGAAACATATAAAAACGAGAACGCTTGATCACCTCACACAGTCTTTTTTCACTCCTGGGTAACCTCGTTCATATCGTTCAACATCGCTCGTCACTCCAGTCTACGTCTCATTTCACGAACTACTAAGTAAAACAGTTGTTCATTTTTAAGTAAACGGACAACGATATCGTCCTATTCCGTCGCGCAGCGTATTCGGACTTACAACCCGAGAGATAGTTAATATCGCGGAATAACGATATCAGGTGCTCACACGACGCACCTCAACACAAATGATTTAGCTTCAAACACTTGCGATATAAGTGACATAGCATCAAATGCAGGCGAAACAAACGAGTTAGCTTCAAATCCATGCAAAACATATGATTCAGCTTCAAATCGATGCGAAGTAGAAGGCTTAGCTTCAAAGAAATGCGCCATAAATGATTTAGCATCATACACATGCGATATAAGTGATATAGCTTCAAATGCAGACGAAACAAACGAGTTATCTTCAAATCCATGCGAAACAAATTATTTAGCCGCAAATCAATGCGATGTAGAAGTTTTAGCTTCAAATCCATGCGAAACAAATGATTCAGCTTCAAACAATTGGGATGTAAGTGATATAGCTTCCATGCGAAAATCCATGCGATACATATCATTTAACTTCAAATCGATACGAAGTAGAAGGCTTAGTTTCAAATCCATGTGAAACAAATGATTTAGATTCTGATACTTGAGATATAAGTTATATAGCTTCAACTGCATGCGAAACAAACGAATTAGGTTCAAATTCAACCGAAACACATAATTTAGCTTCAAATCAATGCGAAGTAGAAGGCTTACCTTCAAAGCAATGCGACGTAAGTGATTTATCATCATATACATGCGATATAAGTGATATAGCTTCAAATGCAGGAGAAACAAACGGGTTAGCTTCGTATCCAAGCGAAACACGTGATTTAGCTTCAAATCAGTGCGATGTAGAAGGTTCAGCTTCAAATCCATGCGATGTCGAAGGTTTAGCATCAAATTCATGCGAAACACATGATTTAGCAGCAAATCAATGCGATGTAGAAGGTTTAGCTTCAAATCCATGCGAAACAAATGATTTAGCGTCAAACACTTGGGATATAAGTGATATAGCTTCAAATGCAGACGAATCAAACGAGTTAGCTTCAAATCCATGCAAAACACATGATTTATCTTGAAATCAATGCGATGTAGAAGGATTAGCTTCAAAGAAATGCGCCATAAATGATTTAGCATCATACACATGCGATATAAGTGATATAGCTTCAAATGCAGACGAAACAAACGAGTTATCTTCAAATCCATGCGAAACACATTATTTAGCCGCAAATCAATGCGATGTAGAAGTTTTAGCTTCAAATCCATGCGAAACAAATGATTCAGCTTCAGATACTTGCGATATAAGTGATACAGCTTTAAATGCAGGGGAAACAAACGAGATAGCTTCAATCCCATGCAAAACACATGACTAAGCTTCAAAACAATTCTATGTAGATGGTTTAGCTTCAACTCCATGAGAAACACATGATTTAGCATCAACTCAATGCGATGTAGTAGGTTTAGCTTTAAATCCATGCGAAACAAATGATTTAGCTTCAATCACTTTGGATATAAGTGATATAGCTTCAAATGCAGGGGAAACAAACGAGTTAGCTTCAAATCCATGCGATAAATTTCATTTAGCTTCAAATCGATACGAAGTAGAAGGCTTAGCTTCAAATCCTTGCGAAACAAATGATTTAGCTTCAAACACTTGAGATATAAGAGGTATTTCTTCAAATGCAGACGAAACAAACGAGTTAGCTTCAAAGTCCAAGCGATACATATCATTTAAGTTCAACTCGATACGAAGTAGAAGGCTTAGCTTCAAATCCATGCGAAACAAATGATTTAGATTCAGATACTTGCGATATAAGTGATATAGCTTCAAATGCAGGCGAAATTAACGAGATAGCTTCAAATCCATGCAAAACAACTGAATTAGCATCAGATACTTGCGATATAAGTGATATAGCTTCAAATGCAGGGGAAACAAACGAGTTAGCATCAAATCCATGCAAAACACATGATTTAGATTCAAATCAATGCGATGAGGAAGGTTTAGCTGCAAATCCATGCGAAACACATGATTTAGCTGCAAATCCATGCGATGTAGAAGATTTAGCTTCAAATCCATGCAAAACAACTGAATTAGCATCAGATACTTGCGATATAAGTGATATAGCTTCAAATGCAGGGGAAACAAACGAGTTAGCATCAAATCCATGCAAAACACATGATTTAGCTTCAAATCAATGCGATGCAGAAGGTTTAGCTTCAAATCCATGCGAAATAAATGGTTTAGTTTCAAACGCTTGGGATGTAAGTGATATAGCTTCAAATGCAGGGGCAACAAACGAGTTAGCTTCAAATCCATACAAAACACATGATTAAGCTTCAAATCATTGCTATGTCGAAGGTTTAGCTTCATATCCATGCGAAACACATGATTTAGCTTTAATCAGGGCGATGTAGAATGATTAGCTTCAAATCCATGCGAAATAAATGGTTTAGCTACAAATACTTGTGATATACGTTATTTAGATTCAACTGCATGCGCAACAAACGAATTAGCTTCAAATCCATGTGAAATCCATGATTTAGCAGCAAATCAATGGGATGTAGAAGGTTTAGCTTTAAATCAATGCAATGTAGAAGGTTTTGCTTCAAATCAATACGATGTAGAAGGTTTAGCTTCAAATCCATGCGACATAAATGATTTAGCATCATATACATGCGATATAAGTGATATAGCTTCAAATGCAGGAGAAACAGACGGGTTAGCTTCGTATCCAAGCGAAACACGTGATTTAGCTTCAAATCAATGCGATGTATAAGGTTTAGCTTCAAATCCATGCGATGTAGATGGATTAGCTTCAAATCCATGCGAAACACATGATTTAGCAGCAAATCAATGTGATGTAGAAGTTTTACCTTCAAATCCATGCGAAACAAATGATTTAGCATCAGATGCTAGCGACATAGGTGATTTAGCTTCAAATGGAGACGAAACAAACGAGTTAGCTTCAAATCCATGCGACACAAATGAATTAGCTTCAAACACTTGGGCTATGAGTGATATAGCTTCAAACGCAGACGAAACAAACGAATTAGCTTCAAATTCATGCGAAACACATGATTTAGCTTGAAATCAATGCGATGTAGAAGGATTAGCTTCAAATCCATGCGACACAAATGAATTAGCTTCAAACACTTGGGCTATGAGTGATATAGCTTCAAACGCAGACGAAACAAACGAGTTAGCTTCAAATTCAAACGAATCACATAATTTGGATTCAAATCAATGCGAGTTAGAAGGTTTAGCTTCAAATCCAAGCGATACAAAACATCGAGATTCAGATAATGGCGATATAAGTGATATAGCTTCAAATGCAGACGAAACAAACATGATAGCTTCATATGCAAGCGAAACAAATGATTTAGCTTTAAATCATTGCGATGTAGAAGGTTTAGCTTCAAATCCATCCGAAACAAATGATTGAGCTTCACACACTTCGGATATAAGTGATATAGCTTCAAATGCAGACGAAACAAACGAGTTAGCCTCAAATCCATTCGAAACAAATGATTTAGCTGCAAATCAGTGCGATGTAGAAGGTTTAGCTTCAAATCCATGCGAAACCAATGATTTAGCTTCATATACTTGCGATATAAGTGACATAGATTTAAGCGCAGACGAAACAAACGAGTTAGCTTCAAATCCAAGCATATCACATGATTTAGATTCAAATCAATGTGATTTAGAAGGTTTAGCTTCAAATGCAAGCGAAACACGTGATTTTGCTTAAAATCAATGCGATGTAGAAGGTGTACCTTCAAATCCAAGCGAAACAAATGATTTAGCTTCAAACACTTGGGATATAAGTGATGTAGCTTCAAATGGAGACGAATCAAACGAGTTAGCTTCAAAATCCATGCTATACATATCATTTAGCTTCAAATCGATACGCAGTAGAAGGATTAGCTTCAAATCCATGCGAATCAAATGGTTTAGCTTCAAATACTTGTGATATACATGATTTAGCTTCATCTGCATGTGAAACAAACGTGTTAGCTTCAAATCCATGCGAAACAAATTATTTAGCTTCAGATACTTGAGATATAAGTGATATAGCATCAAATGCAGGCGAAACGAACGATTTAGCTTCAAATCCATGCGAAAGACATGATTTAGCTTCAAATCAATGCGATGTAGAAGGTTTAGATTCAAATCCAAGCGAAACACATGATTTAGCTTCAAATCATTGCGATGTAGAAGGTTTAGCTTCAAATCCAATCGAAACAAATGATTTAGCTTCAAACCCTTGGGATATAAGTGATGTAGCTTCAAATGCAGACGAATCAAAAGAGTTAGCTTCAAAATCCATGCTATACATATCATTTAGCTTCAAATCGATACGAAGTAGAAGGCTTAGCTTCAAATCCATGCGAAACAAATGATTTAGATTCAGATACTTGCGATATAAGTGATATAGCTGCAAATGCATTCGAAACTCACGAGTTAGCTTCAAATCCATGCGAAACACGTGATTTAACTGCAAATCCATGCGATGTGGAAGATTTATCTTCAAATCCATGCAAAACAAATGATTTAGCATCAGATACTTACGATATAACTGATATAGCTTCAAATGCAGTGGAAGCAAACGAGTTAGCATCAAATCCATACAAAACACATGATTTTGCTTCAAATCAATGCGATGCAGAAGGTTTAGCTTCAAATCCATGCGAAACACATGATTTAGCTGCAAATCCATGCGATGTAGAAGATTTATCTTCAAATCCATGCAAAACAAATGATTTAGCATCAGATACTTGCGATATAACTGATATAGCTTCAAATGCAGGGGAAGCAAACGAGTTAGCATCAAATCCATGCAAAACACATGATTTTGCTTCAAATCAATGCGATGCAGAAGGTTTAGCTTCAAATCCATGCGAAACAAATGATTTAGCTTCAAACACTTGAGATATAAGTGATATAGCTTCAAATGCAGCCAAAACAAACGAGTTAGCTTCAAATACAAGCGAATCACATGATTTAGCTTCAAATCAATGCGATGTAGAAGGTTTAGATTCAAATCGATACGATGTAGAAGGCTTAGCTTCAAATCCATGCGATACAAATGATTTAGATTCAGATACATGCGATATAAGTGATATAGCTGCAAATGCATTCGAAAAAAACGAGTTAGCTTCAAATCCATGCGAAACACATGATTTAGCTGCAAATCCATGCGATGTAGAAGATTTATTTTCAAATCCATGCAAAACAAATGATTTAGCATCAGATACTTGCGATATAACTGATATAGCTTCAAATGCAGTGGAAGCAAACGAGTTAGCATCAAATCCATGCAAAACACATGATTTTGCTTCAAATCGATGCGATGCAGAAGGTTTAGCTTCAAATCCATGCGAGACACATGACTTAGCTTCAAATCAATGCGATGTAGAAGGTTTAGCTTCAAATCCATGCGATACACAAGGTTTAGCTTCAAATCAATTCGAAGGGCAAGGCTTAGATTCAAATCCTTGCGAAACAAATGATTTAGTTGCAAATCAATGTGATGTAGAAGGTTTAGCTTCAAATCCATGCGATACACTAGATTTCGCTTCAAATCAATGCGATGTAGATGGTTCTGGTTCAAATCCATACGACACATATGATTTAGCTTCAAATACTTGCGATATAAGTGATACAGCTTCAAAAGCTGGAGGAACAAACGAAGTAGCTTCAATTCCATGCGAAACAAATGATTTAGCTTCAAATCAATGCGAAGTAGAAGGCTTAGCTTCTAATTCATGCGAAACAAATGGTTTAGCTACAAATTCTTGTGATATCCATTATATAGCTACAACTGCATGCGAAACAAACGAGTTAGCATCAAATCCATGCGAAACACATGATTAAGCTTCAAATCAATGCGATGTAGATGGTTTGCTTCAAATCCATGCGATACACAAGACTTAGCTTCAAATCAATGCGAAGTAGAAGGCTTAGCTTCAAATCCATGCGCAACAAATGGTTTAGCTTCAAATACTTGTGATATACATGACTTAGCTTCAACTGCATGCGAAACAAACGAGTCAGCTTCAAATCCAAGCGCAGTAGAAGGCTTGGCTTCAAATCCATGCGAAACGAATGATTTAGCTTCAAATACTTGCCTTATAAATGAAATAGCTTCAAATACAGGCGAAACAGACGAGTTACCTTCAACTGCATGCGAAACACATGATTTAGCTTCAAATCAATGCGATGTAGAAGGTTTAGCTTCAAAACCATGCAAAACACGTGATTTAACTTCCAATTAATGCGAAGTAGAAGGCTTAACTTCAAATCCATGCGAATCAAATGGTTTAGATACAAATACTTGTGATATACGTTATTTGGATTTAACTGCATGCGCAACGAACGAGTTAGCTACAAAACCATGCGAAACACATGATTTAGCTGCAAATCAATGCGATATACAAGGTTCAGCTTCAAAACAATAACAGGTAGAAGGTTTAGCTTCAAATCAATAGAATGTAGAAGGTTTAGCTTCAAATCAATAGAATGTAGAAGGTTTAGCTTCAAATCAATGCGATGTAGAAGGTTCAGCTTCAAATCCATACGAAACACATGATTTAGCTTCAAATCAATTCGAAGGACAAGGCTTAGATTCAAATCCATGCGAAACAAATGATTTAGCTTCAAATCAATGCGATGTAGTACGTGCAGCTTCAAATCCATGCGGCACATATGATTTAGCTTCAAATACTTGCGATATAAGTGACATAGTTTCCAATGGAGGCGAAACGAACGAGTTAGCTTCAAATCCATGCGAGACACATGACTTAGCTTCAAATCAATGCGATGTTGAAGGTTTAGCTTCAAATCCACGCGATACACAAGGTTTAGCTTCAAATCAATTCGAAGGGCAAGGCTTAGATTCAAATCCTTGCGAAACAAATGATTTAGTTGCAAATCAATGTGATGTAGAAGGTTTAGCTTCAAATCCATGCGATACACTAGATTTCGCTTCAAATCAATGCGATGTAGATGGTTCTGGTTCAAATCCATACGACACATATGATTTAGCTTCAAATACTTGCGATATAAGTGATACAGCTACAAAAGCTGGAGGAACAAACGAAGTAGCTTCAATTCCATGCGAAACATATGATTTAGCTTCAAATCAATGCGAAGTAGAAGGCTGATTTTCGAATCCATGCGAAACAAATGGTTTCGCTTCAAGGATTTGTAATATACATGATTTAGCTTCAAATGCATGCGAAACAATCGAGTTAGCTTCAAATCCTTGCGAAACACATGACTTAGCTTCAAATCAATGCGATGTAGAAGGTTTAGCTTCAAATCCATTCGAAGCAAATGGTTTAGGTATAAATAATTGTGATATACGATATTTACATTTAACTGCATGCGAAACGAACGAGTTAGCTTCAAATCAAAGCGAAACACGTGATTTAGCTTCAAATCAATGCGATGTAGAAGGTTTAGCTTCAAATCCATACGAAACAGATGATTTAGCTTCAAATCAATTCGAAGGACAAGGCTTAGATTCAAATCCATGCGAAACAAATGATTTAGCTTCAAATCAATGCGATGTAGAAGGTTTATCTTCAAATCCATGCGATACACAAGGTTTAGCTTCAAATCAATGCGATGTAGTACGTGCAGCTTCAAATCCATGCGGCACATTTGATTTAGCTTCAAATACTTGCGATATAAGTGACATAGTTTCCAATGGAGGCGAAACGAACGAGTTAGCTTCAAATCCATGCGAGACACATGACTTAGCTTCAAATCAATGCGATGTAGAAGGTTTAGCTTCAAATCCACGCGAATCATATGATTTAGCTTCAAATCCAAGCGATTCATATGATTTAGCTTTAAATACTTGCGATATAAGTGATGTAGATTCAACTGCAGGCGAAACGAACGAGTTAGCTTCAAATCCATGCGAAACACATGATTTAGCTTCAAATGAACGCGAAACACATGGTATACCTCCATATTTTTGCGAAACAAATGCGTTAGCTTTAGATACTTGTGATAAACATGATTTAGAATCAACTGCACGTGAAACAAACGAGTAGAGCTTCAAAACCCAGCGAAACACATGATTATGCTTTAAATCAATGCAAACTAGAAGGCTTAACTTCAAATCCAAGCGAAACACATAATATAGCGACAAATCAATTCGAAGTATAAGGCTTAGATTCAAATCCGTGCGAAACGAATGGTTTAGCTACAAATTCTTGTGATATCCATTATATAGCTATAACTGCATGCGAAACAAACGAGTTAGCATCAAATCCATGCGAAACACATGATTTATCTTCAAATCAATGCGATGTAGAAGGTTTAGCTTCAAATCAATAAGAGGTAGAAGGTTTAGCTTCAAATCAATAGAATATAGAAGGTTTAACTTCAAATCAATGCGATGTAGGAGGTTTAGCTTCAAATCCATACGGAACACATGATTTAGCTTCAAATCAATTCGAAGGACAAGGCTTAGATTCAAATCCATTCGAAACAAATGATTTAGCTTCAAATCAATGCGATGTAGAAGGTTTAGCTTCAAATCCATGCGATACACTAGATTTCGCTTCAAATCAATGCGACGTAGAAGGTTCTGGTTCAAATCCATACGACACATATGATTTAGCTTCAAATACTTGCGATATAAGTGAAACAGCTTCAAAAGCTGGAGGAACAAACGAAGTAGCTTCAATTCCATGCGAAACATATGATTTAGCTTCAAATCAATGGGAAGTAGAAGGCTTAGCTCCAAATTCATGCAAAACACGTGATTTAACTTCCAATTAATGCGAAGTAGAAGGCTTAACTTCAAATCCATGCGAATCAAATGGTTTAGCTTCAAATACTTGTGATATACGTTATTTGGATTTAACTGCATGCGCAACGAACGAGTTAGCTTCAAAACCATGCGAAACACATGTTTTAGCTGCAAATCAATGCGATATAGAAGGTTCAGCTTCAAAACAATAACAGGTAGAAGGTTTAGCTTCAAATCAATAGAATGTAGAAGGTTTAGCTTCAAATCAATGCGATGTAGAAGGTTTAGCTTCAAATCCATACGAAACACATGATTTAGCTTGAAATCAATTCGAAGGACCAGGCTTAGATTCAAATCCATGCGAAACAGATGGTTTAGCTGCAAATCAATGCGATGTAGAAGGTTTAGCTTCAAATCCATGCGATACACTAGATTTAGCTTCAAATCAATGCGATGTAGAAGGTTCTGGTTCAAATCCAAACGACACATATAATTTAGCTTCAAATACTTGCGATGTAAGTGATACTGCTTCAAAAGCTGGAGGAACAAACGAAGTAGCTTCAATTCCATGCGAAACACATGATTAAGCTTCAAATCAATGCGATGTAGAAGGTTTAGCTTCAAATCCATGCAAAATACGTGATTTAACTTCCAATTAATGCGAAGTAGAAGGCTTAGGTTCAAATCCGTGCGAATCAAATGGTTTAGCTTCAAATACTTGTGATATACGTTATTTAGATTTAACTGCATGCGCAACGAACGAGTTAGCTTCAAATCCATGCGAAACACATGATTTAGCTGCAAATCAATGCGATGAAGAAGGTTTAGCTTCAAATCCATGCGAAACAAATGATATAGCTTCAAACACTTGGGGTGTAAGTGATATAGCTTCAAATGAAGACTAATCAAACGAGTTAGCATCAAAATCCACGCGATACACATGATTTAGCTTCAAATACTAGCGATATAAGTAATGTAGATTCAACTGCAGGCGAAACGAACGAGTTAGCTTCAAATCCATGCGAAACACTTGATTTAGCTGCAAATCAATGCCATGTAGAAGGTTTAGCTTCAAAACAATAGGAGGTAGAAGGTTTAGCTTCAAATCAATAGAATGTAGAAGGTTTAGCTTCAAATCCATGCGACACAAATGATTTAGCATCAGATACATGCGATATAAGTGATATAACTACAAATGAATGCGGAACAAACGAGTTAGCTTCAACTCCATGCGAAACACATAATTTAGCTTCAAATCAATGCGATGTAGAAGGTTTAGCTTCAAATCCATTCGAAGCAAATGGTTTAGGTATAAATAATTGTGATGTACGATATTTATATTTAACTGCATGCGCAACGAACGAGTTAGCTTCAAATCCAAGCGAAACACGTGATTTAGCTTCAAATCAATGCGATGTAGAAGGTTTAGCTTCAAATCCATACGAAACACATGATTTAGCTTCAAATCAATTCGAAGGACAAGGCTTAGATTCAAATCCATGCGAAACAAATGATTTAGCTTCAAATCAATGCGATGTAGAAGGTTTAGCTTCAAATCCATGCGATACACAAGGTTTAGCTTCAAATCAATGCGATGTAGTACGTGCAGCTTCAAATCCATGCGGCACATATGATTTAGCTTCAAATACTTGCGATATAAGTGACATAGTTTCCAATGGAGGCGAAACGAACGAGTTAGCTTCAAATCCATGCGAGACACATGACTTAGCTTCAAATCAATGCGATGTAGAAGGTTTAGCTTCAAATCCACGCGAATCATATGATTTAGCTTCAAATCCAAGCGATTCATATGATTTAGCTTCAAACACTTGGGTATAAGTGATATAGCTTCAAATGCAGACTAATCAAACGAGTTAGCTTCAAAATCCACGCGATACACATGATTTAGCTTTAAATACTTGCGATATAAGTGATGTAGATTCAACTGCAGGCGAAACGAACGAGTTAGCTTCAAATCCATGCGAAACACATGATTTAGCTTCAAATGAACGCGAAACACATGGTATACCTCCATATTTTTGCGAAACAAATGCGTTAGCTTTAGATACTTGTGATAAACATGATTTAGAATCAACTGCACGTGAAACAAACGAGTAGAGCTTCAAAACCCAGCGAAACACATGATTATGCTTTAAATCAATGCAAACTAGAAGGCTTAACTTCAAATCCAAGCGAAACACATAATATAGCGACAAATCAATTCGAAGTATAAGGCTTAGATTCAAATCCGTGCGAAGCAAATGATTTCGGAATGAAATACTTGCGATATATGTGATATAGCTTCAATGCAGGCGAAACAAACGAGTTAGCTTCAAATCCATGAGAAACACATGATTTAGCTTTAAATCAATGCGAAGTAGAGGGCTTAGCTTCAAATCCATGCGCAACAAATGGTTTAGCATCAAATACTTGTGATATACATGACTTAGCTTCAAATGCATGCGAAACAAACGAGTCAGCTTCAAATCCAAGCGCAGTAGAAGGCTTGGCTTCAAATCCATGCGAAACGAATGGTTTAGCTACAAATTCTTGTGATATCCATTATATAGCTATAACTGCATGCGAAACAAACGAGTTAGCATCAAATCCATGCGAAACACATGATTTATCTTCAAATCAATGCGATGTAGAAGGTTTAGCTTCAAATCAATAAGAGGTAGAAGGTTTAGCTTCAAATCAATAGAATATAGAAGGTTTAACTTCAAATCAATGCGATGTAGGAGGTTTAGCTTCAAATCCATACGGAACACATGATTTAGCTTCAAATCAATTCGAAGGACAAGGCTTAGATTCAAATCCATTCGAAACAAATGATTTAGCTTCAAATCAATGCGATGTAGAAGGTTTAGCTTCAAATCCATGCGATACACTAGATTTCGCTTCAAATCAATGCGATGTAGAAGGTTCTGGTTCAAATCCATACGACACATATGATTTAGCTTCAAATACTTGCGATATAAGTGAAACAGCTTCAAAAGCTGGAGGAACAAACGAAGTAGCTTCAATTCCATGCGAAACATATGATTTAGCTTCAAATCAATGGGAAGTAGAAGGCTTAGCTTCAAATTCATGCAAAATAACTATTTTAAACAAACGATTTAGCTTCAAATTCATGCGAAATGAACAATTTAACTTCAGATTCATGCGAAATTCACGAATTAGCTTTAAATCAACGCGAAACATACGATTTAGCTTCAATATCATGCGAAACACACGACTGCGATTGAAATTCGTGCGAAATAGCGATTTTAATCAAACGATTTAGCTTCAAATTCATGCGATATGAACAATTTAGCTTCAGATTCATGCGAAATACACGAATCAGCTTCAAATTCACGAGAAAGAAACGATTTAACTTCAATATCATGCGATATACACGATCTCGATTCAAATTCGTGCGAAATAGCGATTTTAAACAAACTATTTAGCTTCAAATTCATGAGAAATGAACAATTTAGCTTCAAATACATGCGAAATGGACAATTTAGTTTCTGATTCATGCGAAATACACGAATTAGCTTCAAATTCACACGAAACAAACGCTTTAACTTCAATATCATGCAATGTACACGATTGCGATTGAAAGTCGTGCGAAATTGCGACTTTAAACAAACGACTTAGCTTCAAATTTATGCGAAATGAACAATTTAGCTTCAGATTCTCGCGAAATACACGAATTAGCTTTAAATCAACGCGAAACATACGATTTAGCTTCAATATCATGCGAAACACACGACTGCGATTGAAATTCGTGCGAAATAGCGATTTTAATCAAACGATTTAGCTTCAAATTCATGCGATATGAACAATTTAGCTTCAGATTCATGCGAAATACACGAATCAGCTTCAAATTCACGAGAAAGAAACGATTTAACTTCAATATCATGCGATATACACGATCTCGATTCAAATTCGTGCGAAATAGCGATTTAAACAAACTATTTAGCTTCAAATTCATGAGAAATGAACAATTTAGCTTCAAATACATGCGAAATGGACAATTTAGTTTCTGATTCATGCGAAATACACGAATTAGCTTCAAATTCACACGAAACAAACGCTTTAACTTCAATATCATGCAATATACACGATTGCGATTGAAAGTCGTGCGAAATTGCGACTTTAAACAAACGATTTAGCTTCAAATTTATGCGAAATGAACAATTTAGCTTTAGATTCTCGCGAAATACACGAATTAGCTTTAAATCAACGCGAAACATACGATTTAGCTTCAATATCATGCGAAACACACGATTTCGCTTCAAATTCGTGCGAAAAAGGGTTGTAAACAAACGATTTAGCTTCAAATTTATGCGAAATAAACAATTTAGTTTCAGATTCATGCGAAATACACGAATCAGCTTCAAATTCACGCGAAACATACGATTTAGCTTCAATATCATGCGATATAGACGATTTCGATTGAAATTCGTGCGAATTAACGATTGTAAATAATCGATTTTGCTTCAAATTCCTACGAAATGAACAACTTAACTTCAGATTCATACGAAATACTCGACTTAGCTTTAAATCAACGCGAAACATACGATTTAGCTCCAATATCATGCGAAACACACGATTTCGCTTCAAGTTCATGCAAAATAGGGGTTGTAAACAAACGATTTAGCTTCAAATTTATGCGAAATGAACAATTTAGTTTCAGATTCTCGCGAAATACACGAATTAGCTTTAAATCAACGCGAAACATACGATTATCTTCAATATCATGCGAAACACACGATTTCGATTGAAATTCGTGCGAAATAGCGATTTTAAACAAACGATTTAGCTTCAAATTTATGCCAAATGAACAATTTAGCTACAGATTCATGCGAAATACACGAATCAGCTTCAAATTCACGCGAAACAAACGATTTAGCTTCAATATCATTCGAAACACACGATTTCGCTTCAAATTCGTGCGAAATAGCGATTTTAAAGAAACGATTTAGCATCAAATTCATGCGATATGAACAATTTAGCTTCAGATTCATGCGAAACACACGATTTCGCTTCAAATTCGTGCGAAAAAGGGTTGTAAACAAACGATTTAGCTTCAAATTTATGCGAAATAAACAATTTAGTTTCAGATTCATGCGAAATACACGAATCAGCTTCAAATTCACGCGAAACATACGATTTAGCTCCAATATCATGCGAAACACACGATTTCGCTTCAAGTTCATGCAAAATAGGGGTTGTAAACAAACGATTTAGCTTCAAATTTATGCGAAATGAACAATTTAGCTTCAGATTCTCGCGAAATACACGAATTAGCTTTAAATCAACGCGAAACATACGATTTAGCTTCAATATCATGCGAAACACACGATTTCGATTGAAATTCGTGCGAAATAGCGATTTTAAACAAACGATTTAGCTTCAAATTTATGCCAAATGAACAATTTAGCTACAGATTCATGCGAAATACACGAATCAGCTTCAAATTCACGCGAAACATACGATTTAGCTCCAATATCATGCGAAACACACGACTGCGATTGAAATTCGTGCGAAATAGCGATTTTAAACAAACGATTTAGCTTCAAATTCATGCGATATGAACAATTTAGCTTCAGATTCATGCGAAATACAACGAATCACCTTCAAATTCACGAGAAACAAACGATTTAACTTCAATATCATGCGATATACACGATTTCGATTCAAATTCGTGCGAAATAGCGATTTTAAACAAACTATTTAGCTACAAATTCAAGCGAAATGAACAATTCAGCTTCAAATAGATGCGAAATGAACAATTTAGTTTCGGATCCATGCGAAATACACGAATTACTTTCAAATTCACACGAAACAAACGATTTAACTTCAATATCATGCAATATACACGATTGCGATTGAAATTCGTGCGAAATTGCGATTTTAAACAAACGATTTAGCTTCAAATTCATGCGATATGAACAATTTAGCTTCAGATTGATACGAAATACACGAAACAACTTCAAATTCACGCGAAACAAACGATTTAACTTCAATATCATGCGATATACACGATCCCAATTCAAATTCGTGCGAAATAGCGATTTTAAACAAACTATTTAGCTTCAAATTCATGAGAAATGAACAATTTAGCTTCAAATACATGCGAAATGGACAATTTAGTTTCTGATTCATGCGAAATACACGAATTAGCTTCAAATTCACACGAAACAAACGCTTTAACTTCAATATCATGCAATATACACGATTGCGATTGAAAGTCGTGCGAAATTGCGACTTTAAACAAACGATTTAGCTTCAAATTTATGCGAAATGAACAATTTAGCTTCAGATTCTCGCGAAATACACGAATTAGCTTTAAATCAACGCGAAACATACGATTTAGCTTCAATATCATGCGAAACACACGATTTCGATTGGAATTCGTGCGAAATAGCGATTTTAAACAAACGATTTAGCTTCAAATTTATGCGAAATGAACAATTTAGCTTCAGATTCATGCGAAATACACGAATCAGCTTCAAATTCACGCGAAACAAACGATTTAGCTTCAATATCATTCGAAACACACGATTTCGCTTCAAATTCGTGCGAAATAGCGATTTTAAAGAAACGATTTAGCATCAAATTCATGCGATATGAACAATTTAGCTTCAGATTCATGCGAAACACACGATTTCGCTTCAAATTCGTGCGAAAAAGGGTTGTAAACAAACGATTTAGCTTCAAATTTATGCGAAATAAACAATTTAGTTTCAGATTCATGCGAAATACACGAATCAGCTTCAAATTCACGCGAAACATACGATTTAGCTTCAATATCATGCGATATAGACGATTTCGATTGAAATTCGTGCGAATTAACGATTGTAAATAATCGATTTTGCTTCAAATTCCTACGAAATGAACAACTTAACTTCAGATTCATACGAAATACTCGACTTAGCTTTAAATCAACGCGAAACATACGATTTAGCTCCAATATCATGCGAAACACACGATTTCGCTTCAAGTTCATGCAAAATAGGGGTTGTAAACAAACGATTTAGCTTCAAATTTATGCGAAATGAACAATTTAGTTTCAGATTCTCGCGAAATACACGAATTAGCTTTAAATCAACGCGAAACATACGATTTAGCTTCAATATCATGCGAAACACACGATTTCGATTGAAATTCGTGCGAAATAGCGATTTTAAACAAACGATTTAGCTTCAAATTTATGCCAAATGAACAATTTAGCTACAGATTCATGCGAAATACACGAATCAGCTTCAAATTCACGCGAAACAAACGATTTAGCTTCAATATCATTCGAAACACACGATTTCGCTTCAAATTCGTGCGAAATAGCGATTTTAAAGAAACGATTTAGCATCAAATTCATGCGATATGAACAATTTAGCTTCAGATTCATGCGAAACACACGATTTCGCTTCAAATTCGTGCGAAAAAGGGTTGTAAACAAACGATTTAGCTTCAAATTTATGCGAAATAAACAATTTAGTTTCAGATTCATGCGAAATACACGAATCAGCTTCAAATTCACGCGAAACATACGATTTAGCTCCAATATCATGCGAAACACACGATTTCGCTTCAAGTTCATGCAAAATAGGGGTTGTAAACAAACGATTTAGCTTCAAATTTATGCGAAATGAACAATTTAGCTTCAGATTCTCGCGAAATACACGAATTAGCTTTAAATCAACGCGAAACATACGATTTAGCTTCAATATCATGCGAAACACACGATTTCGATTGAAATTCGTGCGAAATAGCGATTTTAAACAAACGATTTAGCTTCAAATTTATGCCAAATGAACAATTTAGCTACAGATTCATGCGAAATACACGAATCAGCTTCAAATTCACGCGAAACATACGATTTAGCTCCAATATCATGCGAAACACACGACTGCGATTGAAAGTCGTGCGAAATTGCGACTTTAAACAAACGATTTAGCTTCAAATTTATGCGAAATGAACAATTTAGCTTCAGATTCATGCGAAATACAACGAATCACCTTCAAATTCACGAGAAACAAACGATTTAACTTCAATATCATGCGATATACACGATTTCGATTCAAATTCGTGCGAAATAGCGATTTTAAACAAACTATTTAGCTACAAATTCATGCGAAATGAACAATTCAGCTTCAAATAGATGCGAAATGAACAATTTAGTTTCGGATCCATGCGAAATACACGAATTACTTTCAAATTCACACGAAACAAACGATTTAACTTCAATATCATGCAATATACACGATTGCGATTGAAATTCGTGCGAAATTGCGATTTTAAACAAACGATTTAGCTTCAAATTCATGCGATATGAACAATTTAGCTTCAGATTGATACGAAATACACGAAACAACTTCAAATTCACGCGAAACAAACGATTTAACTTCAATATCATGCGATATACACGATCCCAATTCAAATTCGTGCGAAATAGCGATTTTAAACAAACGATTTAGCTTCAAATTTATGCGAAATGAACAATTTAGCTTCAGATTCATGCGAAATACACGAATCAGCTTCAAATTCACGCGAAACAAACGATTTAGCTTCAATATCATTCGAAACACACGATTTCGCTTCAAATTCGTGCGAAATAGCGATTTTAAAGAAACGATTTAGCATCAAATTCATGCGATATGAACAATTTAGCTTCAGATTCATGCGAAACACACGATTTCGCTTCAAATTCGTGCGAAAAAGGGTTGTAAACAAACGATTTAGCTTCAAATATATGCGAAATAAACAATTTAGTTTCAGATTCATGCGAAATACACGAATCAGCTTCAAATTCACGCGAAACATACGATTTAGCTTCAATATCATGCGATATAGACGATTTCGATTGAAATTCGTGCGAATTAACGATTGTAAATAATCGATTTTGCTTCAAATTCCTACGAAATGAACAACTTAACTTCAGATTCATACGAAATACTCGACTTAGCTTTAAATCAACGCGAAACATACGATTTAGCTCCAATATCATGCGAAACACACGATTTCGCTTCAAGTTCATGCAAAATAGGGGTTGTAAACAAACGATTTAGCTTCAAATTTATGCGAAATGAACAATTTAGTTTCAGATTCTCGCGAAATACACGAATTAGCTTTAAATCAACGCGAAACATACGATTTAGCTTCAATATCATGCGAAACACACGATTTCGATTGAAATTCGTGCGAAATAGCGATTTTAAACAAACGATTTAGCTTCAAATTTATGCCAAATGAACAATTTAGCTACAGATTCATGCGAAATACACGAATCAGCTTCAAATTCACGCGAAACAAACGATTTAGCTTCAATATCATTCGAAACACACGATTTCGCTTCAAATTCGTGCGAAATAGCGATTTTAAAGAAACGATTTAGCATCAAATTCATGCGATATGAACAATTTAGCTTCAGATTCATGCGAAACACACGATTTCGCTTCAAATTCGTGCGAAAAAGGGTTGTAAACAAACGATTTAGCTTCAAATTTATGCGAAATAAACAATTTAGTTTCAGATTCATGCGAAATACACGAATCAGCTTCAAATTCACGCGAAACATACGATTTAGCTTCAATATCATGCGATATAGACGATTTCGATTGAAATTCGTGCGAATTAACGTTTGTAAATAATCGATTTTGCTTCAAATTCCTACGAAATGAACAACTTAACTTCAGATTCATACGAAATACTCGACTTAGCTTTAAATCAACGCGAAACATACGATTTAGCTCCAATATCATGCGAAACACACGATTTCGCTTCAAGTTCATGCAAAATAGGGGTTGTAAACAAACGATTTAGCTTCAAATTTATGCGAAATGAACAATTTAGCTTCAGATTCTCGCGAAATACACGAATTAGCTTTAAATCAACGCGAAACATACGATTTAGCTTCAATATCATGCGAAACACACGATTTCGATTGAAATTCGTGCGAAATAGCGATTTTAAACAAACGATTTAGCTTCAAATTCATGCGAAATGAACAATTTAACTTCAGATTCATGCGAAATTCACGAATTAGCTTTAAATCAACGCGAAACATACGATTTAGCTTCAATATCATGCGAAACACACGACTGCGATTGAAATTCGTGCGAAATAGCGATTTTAATCAAACGATTTAGCTTCAAATTCATGCGATATGAACAATTTAGCTTCAGATTCATGCGAAATACACGAATCAGCTTCAAATTCACGAGAAAGAAACGATTTAACTTCAATATCATGCGATATACACGATCTCGATTCAAATTCGTGCGAAATAGCGATTTTAAACAAACTATTTAGCTTCAAATTCATGAGAAATGAACAATTTAGCTTCAAATACATGCGAAATGGACAATTTAGTTTCTGATTCATGCGAAATACACGAATTAGCTTCAAATTCACACGAAACAAACGCTTTAACTTCAATATCATGCAATATACACGATTGCGATTGAAAGTCGTGCGAAATTGCGACTTTAAACAAACGATTTAGCTTCAAATTTATGCGAAATGAACAATTTAGCTTCAGATTCTCGCGAAATACACGAATTAGCTTTAAATCAACGCGAAACATACGATTTAGCTTCAATATCATGCGAAACACACGATTTCGATTGAAATTCGTGCGAAATAGCGATTTTAAACAAACGATTTAGCTTCAAATTTATGCGAAATGAACAATTTAGCTTCAGATTCATGCGAAATACACGAATCAGCTTCAAAATCACGCGAAACAGACGATTTAGCTTCAATATCATTCGAAACACACGATTTCGCTTCAAATTCGTGCGAAATAGCGATTTTAAAGAAACGATTTAGCATCAAGTTCATGCGATATGAACAATTTAGCTTCAGATTCATGCGAAACACACGATTTCGCTTCAAATTCGTGCGAAAAAGGGTTGTAAACAAACGATTTAGCTTCAAATTTATGCGAAATGAACAATTTAGTTTCAGATTCATGCGAAATACAACGAATCACCTTCAAATTCACGAGAAACAAACGATTTAGCTTCAATATCATGCGATATACACGATCTCGATTCAAATTCGTGCGAAATAGCGATTTTAAACAAACGATTTAGCTTCAAATTCATGCGATATGAACAATTTAGCTTCAGATTCATGCGAAATACACGAATCAGCTTCAAATTCACGAGAAAGAAACGATTTAACTTCAATATCATGCGATATACACGACTGCGATTGAAATTCGTGCGAAATAGCGATTTTAATCAAACGATTTAGCTTCAAATTCATGCGATATGAACAATTTAGCTTCAGATTCATGCGAAATACACGAATCAGCTTCAAATTCACGAGAAAGAAACGATTTAACTTCAATATCATGCGATATACACGATCTCGATTCAAATTCGTGCGAAATAGCGATTTTAAACAAACTATTTAGCTTCAAATTCATGCGAAATGAACAATTTAGCTTCAAATACATGCGAAATGGACAATTTAGTTTCTGATTCATGCGAAATACACGAATTAGCTTCAAATTCACACGAAACAAACGCTTTAACTTCAATATCATGCAATATACACGATTGCGATTGAAAGTCGTGCGAAATTGCGACTTTAAACAAACGATTTAGCTTCAAATTTATGCGAAATGAACAATTTAGCTTCAGATTCTCGCGAAATACACGAATTAGCTTTAAATCAACGCGAAACATACGATTTAGCTCCAATATCATGCGAAACACACGATTTCGATTGAAATTCGTGCGAAATAGCGATTTTAAACAAACCATTTAGCTTCAAATTTATGCGAAATGAACAATTTAGCTTCAGATTCATGCCAAATACACGAATCAGCTTCAAATTCACGCGAAACAAACGATTTAGCTTCAATATCATTCGAAACACACGATTTCGCTTCAAATTCGTGCGAAATAGCGATTTTAAAAAAACGATTTAGCATCAAATTCATGCGATATGAACAATTTAGCTTCAATATCATGCGAAACACACGATTTCGATTGAAATTCGTGCGAAATAGCGATTTTAAACAAACGATTTAGCTTCAAATTTATGCCAAATGAACAATTTAGCTACAGATTCATGCGAAATACACGAATCAGCTTCAAATTCACGCGAAACATACGATTTAGCTCCAATATCATGCGAAACACACGATTTCGCTTCAAGTTCATGCGAAATAGGGGTTGTAAACAAACGATTTAGCTTCAAATTTATGCGAAATGAACAATTTAGCTTCAGATTCTCGCGAAATACACGAATTAGCTTTAAATCAACGCGAAACATACGATTTAGCTTCAATATCATGCGAAACACACGATTTCGATTGAAATTCGTGCGAAATAGCGATTTTAAACAAACGATTTAGCTTCACATTTATGCCAAATGAACAATTTAGCTACAGATTCATGCGAAATACACGAATCAGCTTCAAATTCACGCGAAACATACGATTTAGCTCCAATATCATGCGAAACACACGATCTCGATTCAAATTCGTGCGAAATAGCGATTTTAAATAATCGATTTAGCTTCAAATTCATGCGAAATGAACAATTTAACTTCAGATTCATGCGAAATACACGAATCAGCTTCAAATTCACGAGAAAGAAACGATTTAACTTCAATATCATGCGATATACACGATCTCGATTCAAATTCGTGCGAAATAGCGATTTTAAACAAACTATTTAGCTTCAAATTCATGCGAAATGAACAATTTAGCTTCAAATACATGCGAAATGGACAATTTAGTTTCTGATTCATGCGAAATACACGAATTAGCTTCAAATTCACACGATACAAACGCTTTAACTTCAATATCATGCAATATACACGATTGCGATTGAAAGTCGTGCGAAATTGCGACTTTAAACAAACGATTTAGCTTCAAATTTATGCGAAATGAACAATTTAGCTTCAGATTCTCGCGAAATACACGAATTAGCTTTAAATCAACGCGAAACATAAGATTTAGCTTCAATATCATGCGAAACACACGATTTCGATTGAAATTCGTGCGAAATAGCGATTTTAAACAAACGATTTAGCTTCAAATTTATGCGAAATGAACAATTTAGCTTCAGATTCATGCGAAATACATGAATCAGCTTCAAATTCACGCGAAACAAACGATTTAGCTTCAATATCATTCGAAACACACGATTTCGCTTCAAATTCGTGCGAAATAGCGATTTTAAAAAAACGATTTAGCATCAAATTCATGCGATATGAACAATTTAGCTTCAGATTCATGCGAAACACACGATTTCGCTTCAAATTCGTGCGAAAAAGGGTTGTAAACAAACGATTTAGCTTCAAATTTATGCGAAATGAACAATTTAGTTTCAGATTCATGCGAAATACACGAATCAGCTTCAAATTCACGCGAAACATACGATTTAGCTTCAATATCATGCGATATAGACGATTTCGATTGAAATTCGTGCGAATTAACGATTGTAAATAATCGATTTTGCTTCACATTCCTACGAAATGAACAACTTAACTTCAGATTCATACGAAATACTCGACTTAGCTTTAAATCAACGCCAAACATACGATTTAGCTCCAATATCATGCGAAACACATGATTTCGCTTCAAGTTCATGCGAAATAGGGGTTGTAAACAAACGATTTAGCTTCAAATTCATGCGAAATGAACAATTTAACTTCAGATTCATGCGAAATTCACGAATTAGCTTTAAATCAACGCGAAACATACGATTTAGCTTCAATATAATGCGAAACACACGACTGCGATTGAAATTCGTGCGAAATAGCGATTTTAAACAAACGATTTAGCTTCAAATTTATGCCAAATGAACAATTTAGCTACAGATTCATGCGAAATACACGAATCGGCTTCAAATTCACGCGAAACATACGATTTAGCTCCAATATCATGCGAAACACACGACTGCGATTGAAATTCGTGCGAAATAGCGATTTTAAACAAACGATTTAGCTTCAAATTCATGCGATATGAACAATTTAGCTTCAGATTCTCGCGAAATACACGAATTAGCTTTAAATCAACGCGAAACATACGATTTAGCTTCAATATCATTCGAAACACACGATCTCGATTCAAATTCGTGCGAAATAGCGATTTTAAACAAACTATTTATCTTCAAATTCATGCGAAATGAACAATTTAGCTTCAAATACATGCGAAATGAACAATTTAGTTTCTGATTCATTCGAAATACACGAATTAGCTTCAAATTCACACGAAACAAACGCTTTAACTTCAATATCATGCAGTATACACGATTGCGATTGAAAGTCGTGCGAAATAGCGATTTTAAACAAACTATTTAGCTTCAAATTCATGCGAAATGAACAATTTAGCTTCAAATACATGCGATATAAACAATTTAGTTTCGGATTCATGCGAAATACACGAATTAGCTTCAAATTCACACGAAACAAACTATTTAACTTCAATATCATGCAATAAACACGATTGCGATTGAAATTCGTGCGAAATTGCGATTTTAAACAAACGATTTAGCTTCAAATTTATGCAAAATGAACAATTTAGCTTCAGATTCTCGCGAAATACACGAATTAGCTTTAAATCAACGCGAAACATACGATTTAGCTTCAATATCATGCGAAACACACGATTTCGATTGAAATTCGTGCGAAATAGCGATTTTAAACAAACGATTTAGCTTCAAATTTATGCCAAATGAACAATTTAGCTTGAGATTCATGCGAAATACACGAATCAGCTTCAAATTGACGCGAAACATACGATTTAGCTTCAATATCATGCGAAACACACGATTTCGCTTCAAATTCGTGCAAAATAACGATTTTGAACAAACGATTTAGCTTCAAATTCATGCGAAATGAACAATTTAACTTCAGATTCATGCAAAATTCACGAATTAGCATTAAATCAACGCGAAACATACGATTTAGCTTCAATATCATGCGAAACACACGACTGCGATTGAAATTCGTGCGAAATAGCGATTTTAAACAAACGATTTAGCTTCAAGTTCATGCGATATGAACAATTTAGCTTCAGATTCATGCGAAATACAACGAATCACCTTCAAATTCACGAGAAACAAACGATTTAACTTCAATATCATGCGATATACACGATTTCGATTCAAATTCGTGCGAAATAGCGATTTTAAACAAACTATTTAGCTACAAATTCATGCGAAATGAACAATTCAGCTTCAAATAGATGCGAAGTGAACAATTTAGTTTCGGATCCATGCGAAATACACGAATTAGCTTCAAATTCACACGAAACAAACGATTTAACTTCAATATCATGCAATATACACGATTGCGATTGAAATTCGTGCGAAATTGCGATTTTAAACAAACGATTTAGCTTCAAATTTATGCCAAATGAACAATTTAGCTACAGATTCATGCGAAATACACGAATCGGCTTCAAATTCACGCGAAACATACGATTTAGCTCCAATATCATGCGAAACACACGACTGCGATTGAAATTCGTGCAAAATAGCGATTTTAAACAAACGATTTAGCTTCAAATTCATGCGATATGAACAATTTAGCTTCAGATTCTCGCGAAATACACGAATTAGCTTTAAATCAACGCGAAACATACGATTTAGCTTCAATATCATTCGAAACACACGATCTCGATTCAAATTCGTGCGAAATAGCGATTTTAAACAAACTATTTATCTTCAAATTCATGCGAAATGAACAATTTAGCTTCAAATACATGCGAAATGAACAATTTAGTTTCTGATTCATTCGAAATACACGAATTAGCTTCAAATTCACACGAAACAAACGCTTTAACTTCAATATCATGCAGTATACACGATTGCGATTGAAAGTCGTGCGAAATAGCGATTTTAAACAAACTATTTAGCTTCAAATTCATGCGAAATGAACAATTTAGCTTCAAATACATGCGATATGAACAATTTAGTTTCGGATTCATGCGAAATACACGAATTAGCTTCAAATTCACACGAAACAAACTATTTAACTTCAATATCATGCAATAAACACGATTGCGATTGAAATTCGTGCGAAATTGCGATTTTAAACAAACGATTTAGCTTCAAATTTATGCAAAATGAACAATTTAGCTTCAGATTCTCGCGAAATACACGAATTAGCTTTAAATCAACGCGAAACATACGATTTAGCTTCAATATCATGCGAAACACACGATTTCGATTGAAATTCGTGCGAAATAGCGATTTTAAACAAACGATTTAGCTTCAAATTTATGCCAAATGAACAATTTAGCTTGAGATTCATGCGAAATACACGAATCAGCTTCAAATTGACGCGAAACATACGATTTAGCTTCAATATCATGCGAAACACACGATTTCGCTTCAAATTCGTGCAAAATAACGATTTTGAACAAACGATTTAGCTTCAAATTCATGCGAAATGAACAATTTAACTTCAGATTCATGCAAAATTCACGAATTAGCATTAAATCAACGCGAAACATACGATTTAGCTTCAATATCATGCGAAACACACGACTGCGATTGAAATTCGTGCGAAATAGCGATTTTAAACAAACGATTTAGCTTCAAGTTCATGCGATATGAACAATTTAGCTTCAGATTCATGCGAAATACAACGAATCACCTTCAAATTCACGAGAAACAAACGATTTAACTTCAATATCATGCGATATACACGATTTCGATTCAATTTCGTGCGAAATAGCGATTTTAAACAAACTATTTAGCTACAAATTCATGCGAAATGAACAATTCAGCTTCAAATAGATGCGAAGTGAACAATTTAGTTTCGGATCCATGCGAAATACACGAATTAGCTTCAAATTCACACGAAACAAACGATTTAACTTCAATATCATGCAATATACACGATTGCGATTGAAATTCGTGCGAAATTGCGATTTTAAACAAACGATTTAGCTTCAAATTCATGCGATATGAACAATTTAGCTTCAGATTGATACGAAATACACGAATCAGCTTCAAATTCACGCGAAACAAACGATTTAACTTCAATATCATGCGATATACACCATCTCAATTCAAATTCGTGCGAAATAGCGATTTTAAACAAACGATTTAGCTTCAAATTCATGCGAAATGAACAATTTAGCTTCAAAGTGATGCGAAATAGACGAATTAGCTTTAAATCAACGCGAAACATACGATCTAGCTTCAATATCATGCGAAACACACGATGTCGCCTCAAATTCGTGCGAAATAGCGATTTAAACAAACTATTTAGCTTCAAATTCATGCGAAATGAACAATTTAGCTTCAGATTCATGCGAAATACACGAATTAGCTTTAAATCAACGCGAAACATACGATCTAGCTTCAATATCATGCGAAACACACGATGTCGCTTCAAATTCGTGCGAAATAGCGATTTTAAACAAACGATTTAGCTTCAAATTCATGCGAAATGAACAATTTAACTTCAGATTCATGCGAAATTCACGAATTAGCTTTAAATCAACGCGAAACATACGATTTAGCTTCAATATCATGCGAAACACACGACTGCGATTGAAATTCGTGCGAAATAGCGATTTTAATCAAACGATTTAGCTTCAAATTCATGCGATATGAACAATTTAGCTTCAGATTCATGCGAAATACACGAATCATCTTCAAATTCACGAGAAAGAAACGATTTAACTTCAATATCATGCGATATACACGATCTCGATTCAAATTCGTGCGAAATAGCGATTTTAAACAAACTATTTAGCTTCAAATTCATGAGAAATGAACAATTTAGCTTCAAATACATGCGAAATGGACAATTTAGTTTCTGATTCATGCGAAATACACGAATTAGCTTCAAATTCACACGAAACAAACGCTTTAACTTCAATATCATGCAATATACACGATTGCGATTGAAAGTCGTGCGAAATTGCGACTTTAAACAAACGATTTAGCTTCAAATTTATGCGAAATGAACAATTTAGCTTCAGATTCTCGCGAAATACACGAATTAGCTTTAAATCAACGCGAAACATACGATTTAGCTTCAATATCATGCGAAACACACGATTTCGATTGAAATTCGTGCGAAATAGCGATTTTAAACAAACGATTTAGCTTCAAATTTATGCGAAATGAACAATTTAGCTTCAGA